>NW_027210692.1:915000-1045000 GCF_029030835.1 Brachyistius frenatus | reverse complement strand
AAAGGGGAGGAGAAGTGTGTTGGGGGTAAAAGTAAGAGCCGGCAGCAGAGATATCAGAGTGTGTCAATTACAGATGGGGGACGGCGGAGGTGGAGGGGAGAGCCGGCGGGCGGGACGGTGGTGATGTTACACAATGAGAGCAGACCTGCTTCCTCTGTGTTACGATCTGTCGGTCAACCGAGGCTTTAATCCAGTCACTTTTGCAAAGTTTTGTGCGTGCTCAGTCCCAAAGATACGGTATCATTGCACTGTGCACACTCCGCCTTGCATCAGTATCCTGAATATTTTACAACTGGCACGCTGAATGATGCATTTTAGGGAGATTAATCACATATAACACATTCAAATCACTGAAGATGATCGGCCTAAATGGGATGATTATTCATTAAGACCAGCAACTTTGGCCAGATTTATTGTCCCCAACCTCCCACCTACACAGCAGGGATAACTTAGGGGTCTGTTTTACTGTTTTCAACAGTATTTCTATTGGGACATTCAGTGTTTTCCGACGTGTCCCTGTCACCACCACATCTGTAGAGCACAAAACTGCCAAGATGTGAGAAAAGGCCCCCCCCCCCTCCCCCCAGGCTGCATACCTGTAAAGTAGGTGCTGTATGATGGGTCTTTCCTCACTGTAGACATGAGGTTTTTAGCAGTGATGAGATGCATCTACAGGAAAGATATTATCTATTTAGTAGTTTACGACAGCTTAATGGCTTTTTTCGGATTTTTTTTTTTTCTTCATTCTTAATGTTGCTGCAAAGATCTTTAAAAGTCATCACTTTGTGAAGAAGATAAAAAAGCCTCGCACACATCATTCACTTCGAGGCTGCAGCCCTGATACTGTGTGCAAGTCTTAATTCACCTGTTTAAATCTGTGGTGATGAAACTCGTAAGCAACAAATATATCAAGTTTTCCTCTTCCTAATTCTGTAAGAAATACAAGTGTTGTTCTTGGCTTTGGGTGACAAATTCAACATTTACAGGGAATAAAATAGGTTGATTTTAGAAATTCGAAATTTATCAGTCAACAAAAGTTATCATGCAACTAGTGTGTAAGGTCACCTGACCAGATAAGTTTGCAAGCATCTCTGGAAGAAGATGTCTTGCTCAGGCTACAAAAGGGAGTCCAGTAAAACACCTTAATTACCTGACATAACTATCATAATTTACACATATTGTCTTTATCGCGTCTGCTGCGGATATATTTTAAGATTTATACTCCTGTGTATAGTCCTTTCCTCATATGTAAATTCTTCAACAGTTATTTTTGTGATTAGTTATGAAACCTAATATTTCACGGCCTAAACTTGCATACTATCAAAAAGTGCTTTAGGTTTGTGTCGCTTTGCACATTCGAAGATTACATTTATTCATGACTCCCAGTTTAACCTGGTACTTTTTCTTTCAGTGTTTGCTTCCCTCGATGTCAGGTTTTCCTGTTAATACGTCCGGCTTATGTGTTCAGCAAAACATCTTCAGGTTGTTTAAAAAGCAGGAGGATTTGTCGTCTTTTCTGTGGCATAATGCAAGTTATCATTTCTACCGTTTCCATGCAAGTGTTTGAGTGCAATTTCTGGAGCTGCCGGGATTATTTCTCTTCAATTTTTTTTTATATGTGCATTGATGTCAGCAGAATCAGGCCTCTCTGTCCTTTTGTACGTGTTGTACCGGTGCAGCAGGAATGTCAAAGACCAAAATCACCTAATGTTTGTGTGCATAAAAGCAGGTCAAATCCCAGCGATTAACACCCCTCGTCCTTAAGGCTCGGCCTTTTTGAAGTTTCGCTGTGAAAGTTTGAAATCATCATAAGCAACTCACCACCCTGCAGGATGACAGACTCTCTGCTTGTGTTGATTGAAAGTATTTATTTGTCTTTTATCTGCCCGTCTCTCAGTTTGTTTAGTGGCGGCCTGTGAGCCAGACAGATGTGTATGTATGTATGTATGTATGTATGTACTGTCTGTCTGTCTGTGTAAGTGTGTGTGTGTGTGTGTAGTTCAGCATGGTGAAACAGGGGGGCTCTCCTGCCAATGCTATTCCACAGTACTAACACTGTGTGGAAGACAGTATTTAAATACACACTCTCTTAGCCTGCCCCCTACTGTTGCCCAGACCTACTTTCAAACACACACGTATGCACTCACACACACTCTGGGGAAAATACACCCCTAAAACACTTTTGTGGGTGAACAGAACTCGAGTGGACGTGAGCTCGTACTTAAATGAGTGTTATGTGATTTTTACAAGCTCACCGTTCCCAGTTAAAACCCAATTAAGCAGTTTGGAGATTGGCTTTGGGCAGAAGACTTTGTGGATCATACTGCCTCTTTTGGTTGAGTGCGGTATTGCTCACACTCTGCTCTTTGCTCTCATTAGCATATGAACAGGTCAAACAACTGATTTTACAATTAACTTAGCTGCCAGTCTTCCTAATAAGAATCACCCTTTGCTGTCAAGCTGTGGCTGCAAAGCATTTTTCAATAGTTTTGTTGAGTTTGCATCATTCACATATGCCATATTTTGCTGGAAATCATATTTTCCCCAACTTATTGTCTGACAAACTTTTTTTTTTTTTTTTTTTTAAACTTTTGTGATAGTTGTACAACACTTTTATTGAATAATAGCCTGTCTCTGCCGCCTTCATCACTCTACTCATACAAAGGTTAGAAGTTTAAAACATTTTGAGCTGACCTTATTTTATATATATTATTACAGGTAGACTAAATTGATGTCCTGTGGTACTTTTTTTTAAAGAATGTTCTGAAGCTTTTGCTGAGCTTGTTTGACAACACCTGTGTTCAAATCCTCCCCTCCCAATGCACATTATTTTGCTGTTGTAGTTCTCAAATCGACCAGTTGGTGTCGTCCTCTCCCCATTTCCACCTCGAAAGCCTGTTTTGGTAAAAGATTGAACTGTCTTCTCTCTGTGCTCAGTGACATTTTCCAGTTGTGGCACTTTGGGCAGTGAGCCTCCCGGCATCTGAAACTGTCTGGTGTATATTCATGTTGAAACTATGCAGAGCAGTTATAAGTCACAGTTTTATTTAATAAATCAAAAGTGATTTTAGGCGATCACTTCATGACCTCATGAATAACGTGACAGCTTTCTCTGAATGTCCTCCGTATATGCATGCTTAAATATTGCACATGCTTCAGCATATCGTCATTGGTATATTTCTATGAAATATTATGATCTTCATTTTCTTCTTCTCCCTCCGTTTTTCTCCAGGAGCTGAAGAGAGTTGAGTGCCAGCAAGTTGAGCGCAGTCCGTCCTGGAGCCTCTCCTCCCTGCCCTTCCAGACCTCCCCCCCCCCCTCCCCCTTCAGACCCGCTGTGTTGTACCTCCATCCTCCTGCCTGAAAACCCACTCAGACCTGAAGACACACATTAACAGAGTTACACAGGTCACCAGCTCCCCCAACGGCCAGGATGATCACCTCGGAGCTCCCTGTCCTGCAGTGAGTGAAACACTCAGAGGCTCGTCGTTTCAGAGTCAGAAGGATTTTAGCAAACACTTTGTCAATGTTTTTTTACATTGGGGAATCTATCCGTACATTTCCTGATGCTTATCCATGTCCAGGATGTATTCATTTATTGGATATTAGCTGGGAAGTGCATGCAAATGTTATGTAATAATCATTTATCCGAGGCTCTAAGGGAACACTAATGAATTGCGTCATATTTGGTATTAAAAAAAAAAGTCTTAAAAAGTAAACGTGTAAGTACATGTGGAACTCCTGCTAAGTAGAGCAGATGAAACATATTTTGAGGAGCAGATGTTGATACACCTGTGGTACTCACTGAAAACATTTGCTTTTAAATGAGTTTCATTTATACTGTCTGGTCTCTGATGTCAAAAATGTAAGTCAGGGTAAAACAAGTATTTGGTTTTCTCTTCATCTTTAAATTTGATTTTCTTCGCGGAGGAATAAAAGCCTTGAGTGCTATTAAGTCTGTGTGTATGTGTGTTGTGTTTTGCTCCTTCAGGGACTCATCCAATGAGTCAGGGGCAACAGACGCAGTGGGCCTAAGTATGAGCATGAGTGAGATAGAAGAACCAGAGGTGAAAGGCAAGAAGAAGAGAGGGAGGCCTGGGAAACAACCACAGGTGTGTGTGTGTGTGTGTGTGTGTGTGTGTGTGTGTGTGTGTGTGTGTGTGTGTGTGTGTGTGTGTGTGTGTGTGTGTGTGTGTGTGTGTGTGTGTGTCAGTGGAAATGAGTGATAAAAGCCTGGTAAACAGTCAGACTTGTGTGTGTCTCCTTCACGTGTATGCTGGTGTGGAAACAAGCTGTTATGATCCCCAAAAGTGTGCGCTTTATGTTCGTGTTTGGAGATGTGTCTGAGTCTTCGTTACGAAATGACATTTCCCTCCTCAAAAGTCGGCCAATAAGAAGCCGCGGAAGTCACCGACGGACAAGACTGTGGGCGTGGCCAGAGGGCGGGGGAAAGCCAACGGTGTGGCTCAACACAACGGGGACGGCGGAGACCCTGTCACTCTGTTTGAAGTGGTCAAACTGGGCAAGAGTGCCATGCAGGTGAATGTTTGCACGCGTAGAAGTGTCTGTACACCAGAGTGTAAAAAATATTCTGCTCTCTGGGTTAAAGCTTCTTGTTTGTAGCAGGTCGGTTTCAATCCTCACCGTTTTTTTCCCCCCGCTCTGTTTGTGTGTGCACAGTCGGTGGTGGATGAGTGGATCGAGTCGTATAAACAGGACAGAGACCTGGCGCTGCTGGACCTTATCAATTTTTTCATCCAGTGCTCGGGTTGCAAAGGTAGGACCGCTCAGCTGCTGCTTTTTCACTGAAGCCTCCTGTTCTGTGCACACGTCTCCCCTGACTGGAATAACATATCTGCCGTCGTTGTGATGTAACCAGGCACTGTGAGGATCGAGATGTTCAGGAACATGCAGAACGCAGAGATCATCCGCAAGATGACTGAGGAGTTTGACGAGGTGACTGTCTGCTTCAGTTAAACAGAAAACCACCACGTGACGGCTGCACTGCTGTGTTTGTTAGCCAAGTCCATACATTGCCTTTCTGTCAAAGTATTTAAGTGTATTAGATCATTTTCATCTCAGATCAGTTTGTTTTGTCCAGTTTAAGTTGGATTGTAAAAAATAAAAAAAAAAAAAAAAAAGATTTTCACAGCAATGGGATTAAGTCACATACAAATAGGTGCAAATCAAATATTTTGCCGACTTCTCATTGATTGACACATTTGTGACGTTCCACGTTACAATTAACAAACAAATAGCAGTGATTGAACAGATGAAAAGAGTTCTGCTCTCATTCACTGTGTTCTTAACACCGAATAGAAAATCACAAATGTCAGTGTTACTGAAAACAATCCCTTCACAACTGCCTCCAAGCGCGCACACGCACGCACGCACACACACACACACACACACCTTCGGCACAGACAGGAAGTCCGTTTTATAGCTTAAATGATCACACACAACAAATCTAATATCACTTTTATAACTGCAACCCCGTTATGAACCGTCAGCAGTTGTCGAGAGAGAGAAGCCATTATTTTGATGAAGGACGCTGCTGTCTCTGACCACTCTGTGTTGTTTTTTTTTTGTCAACAGGACAGCGGGGATTATCCGCTCACCATGCCAGGCCCCATGTGGAAAAAGTTCCGCTACAACTTCTGCGAGTTTATCTGCGTTTTGATCCGCCAGTGCCAGTACAGCATCATCTACGACGAGTACATGATGGACACGGTGATCTCCCTCCTCACGGGGCTGTCTGACTCTCAAGTGCGAGCCTTCCGACACACCTCCACATTAGCAGGTAACTACAACACGTCATTTGTTGGAAAAGCGCACAGCGGTTGTGTGAGTTACACACCTCCACACTGGCAGTGACTATGCACGGGCTTTTCAGAAAATTATCATGTGAGGAAATGAAGCACACGAGCGTGTATTTATACTGTGTGTGCTTTTTTTTTTTTTTTTTTTTTTTGTCTCTGCACAGCGATGAAGCTGATGACAGCGCTGGTAAATGTAGCGTTGAACCTCAGCATTCACCAGGACAACACCCAGAGACAGTACGAGGCCGAGAGAAACAAGATAGCTGGCAAACGGGCCAATGAGAAGCTGGAACTGCTGCTACAGAAGAGGAAGGAGGTTGGACTGAGTTTGATATGACTTTTTACAGTTAATTGTTTTAATTATTAAATATTTGCGAGTCTATTCAAATCGTCTTACGGATATTGGTTCATCTGAAAATCTAATCAGAATTAAAGGTTGTGGTCAAGGTTTATTTTAGTTTAAATCATGTATTACTTCTCTTTATATCAAAATATTTGTAAGAGATGTAAGATGTAAAGATTTGTAAAAATGGGTCAGTTTCAGTCTAACTTTGTTTTTTTGTTGCACAGCTTCAAGAAAACCAAGATGAAATAGAGAATATGATGAACTCCATCTTCAAGGGCATCTTTGTGCATCGTTACAGGTACACTTTCTCATTGTCACCTTACTTCTTATAATAATTCTTCTGATTCTATTCTTAATAATGACTAAAGAATCCTAGCTTTGACAAAAAAAAAAAAAAAAACTATTCACAGCGATTGTTGTGTTGATTTTTTTTTTTTTTTTGTAGGGATGCAATCGCCGAGATCCGAGCCATCTGTATCGAGGAGATCGGAGTGTGGATGAAGATGTACAGCGATGCATTTCTCAATGACAGTTACCTGAAATATGTTGGTTGGACACTACACGACAGGGTGAGCACACAGTCACACAGACACCTGTTCGTTTTGTTGGTGTTTCAATTCAAACGTAAATGATTCCAATTCAGTTTCCAGTGACACACGTTTCTTGTGTTTGCTTCTTCCCTTTTCAGCAAGGAGAGGTGCGTCTGAAGTGCCTGAAGGCTCTTCAAAACCTCTACACAAACCGAGAGCTATTCCCCAAGTTAGAGCTTTTCACTAACCGCTTCAAGGTAACACCAGCAACAAGAGGGAATCTTGACTGCTTTTATGACACTCGACAGTTGGGCTGAGCAAATCTTGGGTTTTTAGTTGTCTGATTTATGTCGTGTTTGTGCAGTTTGCTGTTGTTTCCCTTTTAACTTCTATCTGCTTTGGCAGGACCGAATAGTATCAATGACACTGGACAAGGAGTACGACGTGGCTGTGGAGGCCATCAGACTGGTTACGCTCATCCTGCAGTGAGTAGCTTCAGTGCTTCTCTACTTATGTGCATGCCTACATATATATATATATATATATATATATATCTATATATATATATATAGATATATATATATATATATATATATATATATATAAAACCTGCAGCCTATTTCCCTGTCATTTTTCATCTGTTCCCCTCTGTTATTTTGGGTGAGGGAACCTTTCCATAATGTTGTTCGACAATTAAATTCACAATTTGCGCCTGTCAGTGGCAAAAACAAACACTTTTAGTGGGCAAACACTGAGACGGAGCATTGCCTTCATGTATTACATTACAACCCGTGTTTTTTTGGGACCGCCAGCTGAGGTGCTCTCACTCAATACTGGACCAATTTTAAAAACTGTTGTCCCTAAAGTGACGACAACATACGGTCCAGGTTGAAAAATGCTGAAGTTTCCCTTTAAATACAGTTGTTCTGCAGTCAGTTGACCTGCTCGAAGCGCACACATGTCTGGGTAGCTTGTCTGAAATGGTGCGCTGAATTGATTCAAACGTTGTAAGTGTTTGTTACGTGGAGTTTTATGCAACTTTTGTTTTTAATTTTGGACATGTTTGAGTGTGACTCATTGTTATTGTCTGCCGCAGGGGCAGTGAAGACGCTTTGTCCAACGAGGACTGCGAGAATGTGTACCACCTGGTTTACTCCGCTCACCGGCCGGTGGCTGTTGCTGCTGGAGAGTTTCTTCACAGGAAGTGAGTCCAATCGTAATATCTTTGTTTTATTTATTGTTTTACCTTGAGGTAAGTTTGACCTGAATTAATGCCTGCATTTTGGAAGTCAGTTTTCACTCCTGTATTGATAGATCTGATTTGCTGTTTAGTTGCTATATATACACTTTCCTCATATTTTAATCTTTGCCTCTTTTGTCTTTCCTCTCTCTCTTCCCCTCTCCCGTTCTCTCAGATTGTTCAGTCGTCACGACCCACAGGCGGAAGAAGCGCTGGCGAAGCGCAGAGGGAGGAGCAGTCCGAACGGAAATCTGATCCGCATGCTGGTGCTCTTCTTCCTGGAGAGTGAGGTAATGCTCAGTCACCTCATTCAAACACAAACAAATCTGCACCCTATCGTGATAAATTAAATTGTTAATCGACGTTGGGGAATTTGTGCAAAAAGTTTTCACCTAGTTCTCCCAGAACCTGCAGGAACTGCTCTTTGAATGTGTTTTTGTGCGCGCAGCTCCACGAGCATGCAGCCTACCTGGTCGACTCGCTGTGGGAAAGCTCTCAGGAGCTGCTCAAAGACTGGGAGTGTATGGCTGAACTTCTGCTGGAGGAGCCCGTGCAGGGAGAAGAGAGTAAGACTTTCGCACACTGTCCTCTTGTCGCGGTACCTCCGGGCGACCTCACATCAAGCACGTCATCGCAGCTTGAGACTCAAACTCTTGTCTTTCTTTTAATCCCACTTTGCTTCTGACTGTCGCTCCCTTTTGTCGCCACGTTTCTCTCTCTCTCTCTCTCTCTCTCTCTCTTCTCGTGTCTGCGGCTTCTTCGCTCCTTTGCTCGAACTCCTCCTGTCTCTGTGCAGTGTTGTCGGACAGGCAGGAGAGCGCGCTGATCGAGCTGATGGTGTGCACCATCCGACAGGCGGCAGAGGCGCACCCGCCTGTCGGCAGAGGCACGGGCAAACGGGTGGGTCGAGCACACGCACACAATCCACTGTAAACACTCTCAGAGTAGCTGTGAGCTATTTTCTGGTTCGATGGTTTTTGGTGGGAATTTTGCACAAAAAAAAAAAAAAATTTGCAATTCAAGGAAGAAGATTGCGATTTTTATTTCCTTCAACAAGCACTTGAGTAAGAAAGAGTCACGTGATCGCATAAGTTACAAAAAAAAATAAAAAAAATCCTAGATTCCTAAAAGTTACATAGCTTTACAAAACAGTCTGTAACTCCAAAATAAAATCAGAACATCTTCTGTAAGAATAAGTGCTTTAAATGATCAGGCTGATGCAGCGAGGTGCAACGATTGGGAGCCCAATTCTCCTGATAAGACCACATTTCCCATAAACCCCGGACACTTCCGGTTTTTGCAGTTTTTTTTTTTTTTTTTTTCCCCCCGGTCAGCCATCATACGGTTTGTTTTGATGATGAAAAGTTGAAGTGCCTTACTGACTGTAAATGAGGAGTTATTTTTGTTGGTTTCATTTTATGGGTAGGAGGCAGACGCAGCAACGTTTTCCGATTTTCCTGGTCATATTTAGAGTAAACACTTTTTCTATCCAACACAAAACCAGGGGTCACCGCTGCTGTATTTGACCTTACGTTTTCTGCCTGTTTGTCCAGGTGCTGACGGCAAAGGAGAAGAAGACCCAGATAGACGATAAGAACAAACTGACGGAGCACTTCATCATGACTCTGCCCATGCTGCTGTCCAAGGTGCGGCTTTTTTTCAGCTTCAGCCTGCACAGTGCCGGTGACTAACGGCTCGGCTGAAAGACTGATCTGTTTGTCGAAATAATTGATCAGCGTGTTACTGACGTCGCCATGAGAAGTGCTATTGACTCCCCGGCACTCTGGACAAGTGTGCCGGCTGAATACGTGAAATGTAACGAGCCCTTTTACCAAGTGAGAAACAAAAACAAAGCGTCAGGTGCTGATTCTGATTGATGTTTTCCCTCCTCCTCCTCCTCCTCTTTCTTCTGCACTACTTGTGTGACTTTTTCTGTCACACGCTTGCTTTTGTCTTCACCCGATTCTCATCTCCGCGTTCTTTTCCCCCACAGTATCAGGTCGACTCGGAGAAGGTGGCCAACCTGCTGCAGATCCCGCAGTTCTTCGACCTGGACGTGTACAGCGCCGGGCGCATGGAGAAGCACTTGGACGCCCTTCTGAAGCAGATCCGGCTGGTGGTGGAGAAGCACATCGAGATAGACGTGCTTGAGGCCTGCAGCAAGACCTACAGCATCCTCTGCTCGGAGGAGTACACCATCATGAACCGAGTGGACATCGCCCGCTCACAGCTCATCGACGAGATGACCGATCGATTCGCGCACTCGGTCGAAGAGCTGCTGCAAGAGGTGCGTGAGGCAGAGGAGCGAGTGTTGACTGGCGGGCGTCGTTGAAAAAGGATTTGCGGGTGGATTTATGATCAGATTCGGTCAGCGAGGGATGCATTTGAAATTGGGTCTCCGGCTGCTCATGGTTATTTATAGACAATTAGGAAAATATTTGGAAAAGGGACATTTCTCACCGACCACAACAATCTGTCTCTCTTTCCCACATTTTCTTGTCTGTATCTCTGCTGTTAAATGTAAATATATATAAATATTTTATTTATATATTTTTTTGTTAATAGTCTCAAGTTATTCTGATTTATTCTGGCCAAAATGTAGTAAAAAAAGAATTTAGACAAATATGTCAGTCAGCTACAGAAAATTACAGTTTTACACTACACAAAAGGTAAGTGGCATAAATTACTTATTAATGAACCTTTGTGGGGTTTTTTTGTATTGCAGGCTGAGGAGGCCGACGATGACGACATCTACAACGTGTTATCTACTCTCAAGAGACTTACAGCCTTCCACAAGTAAGATTTGCTCTTTATTTTTTTTTTTTACTTTCCATCGGTTTAGGGGTGAAACTAATGATTTTTTTTTTTCATGACTGACTAGTCTGTAAATCTGCTCATTTTGGACAACAAAACTTTCCAAAACCTGAATATCATCAGGTCACTTTACTGTACCAGATCAGACAAAGAATGCAAGAAAGTATCTGAACTGCAAAACTGAAACTAGACAAAGTTTTTGATTTTTGCTTGAAAAGGTAATTAAACAATTATGCTATTGTCAAAACTGTCTTGGAAAAAGTTCATTTATTGATTTCTAATGTGTGGTTTTTTTTTTTGTTTTTTTTTCTTGTTCCCTGCCTCAGTGCCCACGACCTGACTCGGTGGGACTTGTTTGGGAGCTGCTACCGGCTGCTAAAGGCGGGCATCGAGCAGGGCTCCATGCCGGAGCAGATAGCCGTCCAGGCCCTGCAGTGCTCCCACTACTCCATCCTCTGGCAACTGGTCAAGATCACAGAGGGGGCTCCGAGCAAGGTGCGGCACTCACCTCACGAGCAGGGCTTTAACACGGCACGCTCGCATCTCAGGTTTTTCTTTGGTCAGGGGCTCCGCAATGATTTCCCAGCAGTACCTATTACATGTCACCTTTTTCTTCAACATTAACGACAGCTCCTCCCTTGACATTGACATCATGCATCGTGCTTCGATGGCTCGTGCTGACAAAGTGTCATTCAAAAATGAGACCAAATGCAATCCTCATTAATCGACCAGCGTGCCGTGTCGCGCCGTGTTTCCTGAGCCCATTGACTCAAAGTGGATTGATTGTTCTGCTAAAACAAAGTTAGTCGATGATAAATAATCATTAACATTTGATTCCTTTAGTGATGCTGTTAGCGAGGGCAAGACATTTAGCCTGACTGATGCTGGTGTTTAATATTGATTTCTGTTAACATGCTCATTGTATGAGCTGATGATGTGTGTGTGCGTGTGTGCGTGCAGGATGACCTGGTGGCTCTCAGGAGAGTGGTCAAGTCTTTCCTGGCTGTGTGCCAGCAGTGTCTGTCCAACGTCAACACACCGGTTAAAGAACAGGTAATGGAGACCGATTTGTTTACGGCAATAAAGACGCTAAGTATTGATGTTATTCGTGACGGGGTTTCTATGACACCGTTGGTAAGACGAACAAACTGAAGACTTTATTTTTATAAAATCAAACCGACGATTGTCAGTGTTTTCCTCCGGGGACATAATTTGCAGTTGAAAAAAAGTAAATCAATTGCAAAAATATGTTATTGCAACACTTAGTATAATGTATAAAATTGCACTAATATATTATTGTGGGACCTTGACTGACGTGAGCTTGACTGATGACATTTTTTTTTTTTTTTTTTTTTTTTAATGAGGCAGTACATTCTCTGTTATCTCAAGAAATCAAGTCTTTTGTTTAAAAAAAAAAAAAAAAAAACCCTCGTTTATCCAACTGTAAGTCCGCATTCGTGCCTCTTGTTCAGGCGTTCATGCTTCTCTGCGACCTGCTGATGATCTTCAGCCACCAGCTGGTCTCTGGCGGTAGGGAGGGCCTCCAGCCGCTGGTGTTCAACCCCGACAGCACTCTGCAGAACGAGCTGCTAAACTTCGTCCTGGACCACGTCTTCATCGACCAGGATGACGAGAGCCAGAGCATGGGTGAGCGGGAGTGCTAAACCTTTTAGCTGCCGCGGGGATAGCGTTAGGCAGGTGTATGTTTTAAGAATTAGGACAGGATAAATAGAAATCCCAAAGAACTCAAGGAAAGCATCCCCCCCACCCCCCCCCCCCCAAAAAAAAAAAAACCATTTCCAGTAGATATTGTCCTCTTCTTCTGTCATTTCTCTGCATTGCTGTTGTCGTGCCCGCAGAGGGAGACGAGGAAGACGAGGCCAACAAGATTGAGGCGCTCCACAAGAGGAGAAACCTGCTGGCAGCTTTCTGCAAACTCATCATCTACGACATCGTAGACATGCCCGCTGCTGCCGACATCTTCAAACATTACATGAAGGTGCGTGTTAAATCCGCGCTCGACGTAAAACGTTCGCCGTGAGCTCGTTTTCAACGTCGTCAGCAGAAAACATTCCCGGGATACGAAAGCCGGGCAGCTCTTAACTCTTTTCGTTCTCTTGCCTCAGTATTATAACGATTATGGCGACATCATCAAAGAGACTCTCAGTAAAACCAGACAGACGGACAAGATCCAGTGCGCCAAGACGCTCATCCTCAGTCTGCAGCAGGTGAGACGGCGACGGCGCTGCACAACACAGCGGCCTGTCTCGCGCGCAGCGACAAACACTCACACGCACTCTCTTCCCCCCCCCCCCCCCCGGGTCGTCGCAGCTGTTCAACGAGCTGCTGCAGGACCAGGGTCCCAACCTGGACCGAACGTCGTCCCACGTGAGCGGCATCAAGGAGCTGGCCCGCCGCTTTGCGCTCACCTTCGGCCTGGATCAGATCAAGACCAGAGAGGCCGTCGCCACGCTGCACAAGTAAGATCCTCACGAGCGCTCCGCTCGCTCTTTAAACTGGCCTCCGCAGCTGCAACCGGACGCGTCAAAATGTGACAAGTCGGGTGCGGCATTTTGATTTTATCGGGCATGTTTAGGATGTTCGGTGACAGGGTCTTCTGATCGTATCGACACTTCTGATCAAGATAAAAAAAAAATGGATATTTGTTCAGGCCTGACAGCAAAATATAAGATCTTCACTGGTCAATTTTTGGAAATACAGGAAGAACAAAGATCTATACTTAACTTTTCTATATCTGCCCGGTACTACATCCTCCACTCATCGGTTCAGACTTGGATGAATATTTTAAATTCGATGGGAAAAGTAAATAATTCTGCATTTGACAGACTGAAGTCGAGAGTCTGTTCTTAATGTATGGAATTTATTTATCTTTGTGTCTCCAAAAAGTTACATTTTGCTCTATTCACGTCTTTTTTGTGTCTTTGTCACTCATTTTGTGTTGCTCTCCTTTTCTGCGGTGTCAGGGATGGAATAGAGTTTGCATTTAAGTACCAGAATCCTCGAGGAGGAGAGTTTCCTCCCATCAACTTGGCCTTCCTGGAGGTCCTGAGCGAATTCTCCTCCAAACTAATCCGCCAAGACAAAAAGACAGTGTGAGTACTCCCTCTGCATTTCGTTTTTCTTCGGGCATAAACGTTGTATTTTGAAATTTGAAAAGACTTTTAACGATGCTAAAAAAAAAATTAAAAAAATGCCGCGTGTCTCCTCAGCCACTCTTACCTGGAGAAGTTCATGTCAGACTCGATGTCGGAGCGTCGGGAGGACGTCTGGCTGCCGCTCATCTCCTACAGGAACAGCCTGCTGACGGGGGGAGACGAGGACCACATGTCTGTGACTTCGGGCTCCAGCAGCAAGACCGGCTCAGTACGCAGCAAGAAGGGACGACCGCCGGTGCACAAGAAACGCATCGAGGGTGAGCACAGAGAGTTCAGAGGTGCACGGGGGCGGGGGGGGGGGGGTTGTCCGGGTCGTCCCACCGCGCCGCATCTGTTCGAACTCACTGTGCGTGTTCATTTTCAGAGGAGACGAGCGTGGAGGGCTCGTGGATGATGCGTAATGACACTCTGCAGACACCGGGGGCGCTTCAGACCCCTCAGCTCACCTCAACCGTCCTCAGAGAGAACAGACCAGCAGAACACATGCCTGACCCGGACTCAGAGCCCGGATCAGAGAACGACTTCGTACACAAGTGGGTTCACGCGCATGCCGCCAGAAACCCAGATACGAATGCTGCGCAGCCACGTAGGAACGTTAAATGACCTTTTTCAAGGCAGAACGGCTCAAGAGTCTTGTGTTCGTCTTCAGTCCTCAGATGCAGATGTCGTGGCTCGGCCAGCAGAAGATGGAGGAGGTGAACAGGAAGGACCGAACGGGCATGAACTACATCAAGTCACGCAGCAATCAGGGCGTCCGGCAGACCGTGTAAGTTTTGCGTTTCGCTTTTTAACCCGCAGCGCAAAGAGAGGACGTCAGATGAAACCAGAGTCACGAATTTGCGTCGAACCCAAAGGAGACTCTGGTGTTTTTTTTGTTTTTTATTAATAACCACCCGTTAAGAACAGATGATGAACTGGTATCCCCCCCCCCCCCTCCTCAGGCGCGGGCTCATGGAGGATGACGCGGAGCCGATCTTTGAGGACGTGATGATGTCATCGCGGGGCCAACTGGAGGACATGAACGAAGAGTTTGAAGACACCATGGTGATCGACCTGGTCAGTAACATCACTTCACCCGTTTAACTTACGTTCAGAACAGTTTTACAACGGTTGTTTTCTGCGGTTCTTTTTTTTCCCAAGTCTGACGTGCTTCTTTTTTTTTTTTTCCTCTCTGAACCTTTTCAGCCGCCGTCAAGAAACAGACGTGAAAGAGCGGAATTAAGACCAGACTTCTTTGACTCCGCAGCGATGATCGAGGACGAGTCGGTAAGTGAAGCTTTTGCCAGTTTAAATCGTGTGTTTGTAAAACACAGGAGGCAATTCAAACCGCCCCACACAATAAGGCGAAGAAAGGCACCGACGGAATGAAAATCAGAAGAGCTAGCGCAGTAACACGTTTTCCTGAATTAGATAAAGGAAATGAAGATGCTACAGAGAAATTAGTCCGTCAGAAGGACAGAAAGAGAGATTTTGAAGTTGTTGCTCTCAGTAATTGAATATTGGCTGTTTTGAAAATACACAGATAAAGGTGAGTTTTTAAAGCCCCTAAACTTCTTTTTTTTTTACTGTGGTAGTATGAAAAACATAAAATACCACTGCGGCAGCCAATAATGTGCTCCATCTACCGTGTTTTTGTCCAGGAGGACGTTTTTCTTGCGGATGTTCTGACTTTGTCCCTCCTCTCCGTCCTTCCAGGGATTCAGCATGCCCATGTTCTGATCTGGAAAAGAGGAAAAGATCCTGAGACCAGGATCCAAAATCAGGAGTAAACAGAAGAGGGGTGTGGGGGGGGGGGAAGGGGCTTGGGAACGTCCAACTCAGATCACCTGCCAATCAAACTCTTAAGAAGAAGAAGGAAAAAAAAAAAAAAAAAAAACATTGTTGGAAGTACTCATCTCTTTCTTATAAGACATGACGGAAGGATCCCGCGTCGGCTGGATCTCGCACGGATCTGCTCTTGTTCTTTCGGGCGGGTCGGAGGATCCGCGGTCTCGGTCTGAATCATTCGAGAGCTTCGTCCTGTCCGCGTCCTTCTTCCTCTTCAAAGCCCGTCGGGTTTTTTTTTAGCTCTCGCTCCGGCGTCGCCCTGCCGCCGGCCCGATGAGCACTCGCGTTTTTTTTTTTTTTTTTTACAGTTCCCGGTTCCACAGATGTACGGCCGTTTGCCTCCGCTCCCGGTCAGCGGCGCAAGAGAAGAGCAGCGTTGACACTCTGTACAGTCCCCCCCCCCCACCCCTCTCTTTCGGTGTTGCACTTGGATCCACCTGGTTAAACCCAACATAGAGAGGACCTCAGTACTAAATGTTCTATATCTTCGCTCCTTCGACGACCCCCCCGCTCTCCTCTTCTCTGTTCGCCGCCTCCCGAGCCCTTGTATGTGGTGGTGCCGGCGTGCGACGTGCGTGTAAAGTGCTGGTGGTGATGACGGCTGAGTTAGTTGGCACATGCACGCAGAGGTCAGCAGCTGCAGACCGACCTGGAGGGAGTGATGTAACTGTCTCGTGTGCGTGTATGTGCGCGTCAAAGACTGTTGTTGTTTGACGGTAAAGCCGCGTTCCTGACCGACCTCGGGCAAAAAAAAAAAAAAAACCACACCTTCTCAGATCTTGGAAACCTTCTGCGCACACACACACACATATATACACACACACCCTGGCTTTTTGAAGTAAAAAAAAAAATATATATAAAAAATGAAAAAAAAGTTTTAAAAAAGACAATAAACATATTTTCAATTCTGTAGCTTTAGTACTAAAGTTTTAAATCAAGTGTGTTTTTGTTTTTGTCTGATGTTTGTACAGCTTTTTCTTGAATATGTATCTTGTTTGTTGCCAAATTGTGGCCTACATACTTGCAGTATATTCCAGCCCCTTCCCCACACAACAGGAATTCATACCCAACGGTTACCAAGGACACCAGCTTTTACGCGCTGTATGGTCTGATTGTAATAGTTTCACAGTTCAGTATTACAGCAGATCATCTCTTCCGTTTAATATTTCCAGGTAGAAAAAACAACAACAACAACCTTGCAAGCAGTGTTAACCGATTCAAGAAGATTTGTTGTTATCGTTTCATATCCAGTAGAGTGACGGATTTTTTTTTTAATGTCTGACAGATTTGTTTGAATGTGTTTTGAATGTGTTCAGCCATACTTTTATGCCCCTCTGTTGGTTTATCAATCATTTCCGACCTTGAACTCATAGGCTGGATTGCAGTCCTGTAAATATCAGAGACAATTGGATCTTTTCTGCAGTGCAGTTGACATCAGTTGCCCTAAAATACTCTAAAAGCCTGTTTTTTTTTGTTGTTGTTTTTTTTTTTCTGTGAACCTAAATTCTTTTTAATAAAATAAAATCTGTAATCGATTTATGGACCAGCGTTTGTGGCCCTTTATTTCAGAATTCTGATAATTCAGCTCTTTTTCAGAGTCCCCGTTTGACCACCAAATCCCGCGAGTACCTCCGACTGTTCACACACTGAACAAACGAGCCGTCCACTTTCTCCACATCTTAATTTATTCTTAAAAACCGATTCTCTGTGGATTACATTTGTATTCGTAAAATCTCCTAAAAACACTTCAGCTAGAAACTTATTGTACTGCTAAAAGTAAATAAAACACGCGTGGTGCCGAGTTCATTATTTATTTTACAGATGGCAGATCAGAGCCCGCCCCAGAGAAAAGGCACAGCTCCAGGTTGTGAGAATTATTTTTTTCCTTGACCTAACCGGAGGACATCAAACACAGCAAGTGAGTTTGAAAGCGCTGCACAGTGAAAAAAACAAACAAACAAAAAAAACAACATTAATAACTGGAAAAACTCTACATGACTGCAGGCTACAGTTTGTTTGCATTTTCTGCCACAAACAATGCATAGTTACCTGTGCTTTTTTTTTTTTTTTTTAGATACAATCTTGTTCCCTCTGTCAAATCGTATTAATTCAATTCAGGTAATTTAAAATGTTATGATACATCTTATCATATTAGCGATAGAGATGTAAAAGATTCGCATCCTGATTTTTTTTTGGGTTACGGAGCACCAGTATTTCCTCGAATCAGAGAGCGGTGTCTACGTCGGCGGAGCGGCAAACCGCGGGGGAGAAATCGTTGAAATACGACGGCCAACGTCCGCTCGGCAGGCTCCCGAAGCCATCACCGCGAGGTACCGACGCGGTTCAATTCATTCTCGAAAAAAAAAAAAAAATCCCACAGCGCTTTCCGGTAGTAGTGTTATTCTGGGAACTTTTTTTTTTGTTGTTGTTTTTTGTTTTTTTTAAAAAAAGATGAGTTTCACAGAGGAATGTTGGCGTGCTTCTTCCAGGGGTTGACCTGCTTCTTGCTGGCCAGCACCTCCAGATCTCTGCAGATCTTCCTGCGCGTGGACGCCGGCTCGATGATGTCATCCACGAAACCTTGAACCAAAGCACAAGTCGCGGTTTGACTGCGTGCGAAACGCCAGGGATCGGGACCGCGGCCGTGTTCTTCACAAAAAAAAAAAAAAAAAGATTTACCTCTGACGGCAGCCGGGAAGGGGTTGGCAAACTTCTCCACGTATTCAGCCTCCGCTTCTGCCTGGTTCTCTTTTCCTCTGAAGATGATCTGAACGGCGCCCTGTGAAAACAAGACGAGCGGACCGCGGTTAAAAAAAAAAAATTCGAAAGGGAACCCGAGGGGAGAGAAAAGGGCGAATGGAAAAATGCGAGCGTGTTCACACCTTGGCGCCCATGACGGCAACCTCGGCTGACGGCCAGGCGTAGTTCACGTCTCCTCTCAGGTGTTTGGAGCTCATCACGTCGTAGGCTCCCCCGTAAGCCTGGGACGCAAAAGAACAAAAGCGCAACGTAGCCGCAGCGCGTCGCGCCGTTAATTCCACAGCGGGCAGCGTTTTTTGTTGTTGTTTTTTTTAGGAAATGGGTGCGTGCGGATATTAAAAGCAGAAAAGAAAACCAATCACAGTGCCGACTCCGCGTTTCCCGCAGCCGCTTCGCGGCGAAGGGAATTTACGCAACGGATTTCATTTCGAAGGATCCGGCGGAAACGTTTGATTCGCAGCGAACTGCTTTGCCCGGTTCGTCTTCCAGTAATCACTTTTGACCGCGTGGAGACGTTTCGTCTCGATTCGCGTAAATCTTTTTTTTTTTTTTTTGTCGCGTTTTTAAAAGTCGGCCGGTGACTTCGCCCGATTTTCCCCTTTCAAAATGTTCACGCACCTTTCTGGTGATGATGGTTATTTTGGGGACGGTGGCCTCGGCAAAGGCGAACAGCAGTTTGGCTCCGTGCCTGATGATGCCTCCGTACTCCTGAGCCGTACCTGTGGGGCGTCACCGCAGCGGCATTAAAGAAGCGCGGGGACGGAGGGTCTCCGCTTACGTGTTCGATCTCCCGGTCGCTGATACAGCCGCATAGAAACTCCACACAAACAGTTCTTGCCGATTGGTGTGTTCGTGGCAGCAGCGAGACTCACCGGAGAATCAGAAGTCATTCGCCCCCCCCGACCGATTAAGATGCCAAACTAGTGGACGGCAAATGGCCAAATTACTCTCTGCGACTTTCTGAGAATACCTGGCAGGAAACCCGGCACGTCCACGAAGGTGATGATGGGAATGTTGAAAGCGTCACAGAAGCGAACGAAGCGGGCGCCCTTCACTGAGGAATTTATGTCCAAACATCCTGCAAACAAGACGAACAATGGGACTCGCAAAAAAAACAAAAACAACAAAAAAAAAGAAGATCTAACCGAGTAGCTGTTAACAATCTTAACGTTTGGCCTTTCGGTCATCTTACTTACCCGAAGCCACTTTGGGCTGATTGCCCACAATGCCCACAGTGCGTCCATTCATACGGGCGAACCCCACCACGATGTTTTTAGCGTAGTTGGGCATGATCTCAAAGAAGTCCCTCTCATCCACGATCTGCGCAAATGCGTGAAGAAAGTACAAATTTGACCACCTGCGAAAAAAAAGAAAAAAAGAAAAGAGAAGTTGTCGCGCACGTTAGAACGCGCGCTCGTACCGCTTGAATGATGTCCAGCATGTCGTAGGCTTTGGTCGACTCAAACGGGACGATGGTGTCCAGAGACGGCACCGGACGATCGCTGGAAGAGAAAAGGGAAGTGTTGGACGCGAGTGGAAACGGATGTCCTTTCGCAAAAGGAAAAAAGGAGGGGGGGGGCGGGGTCGGTCGTTTCGTTAAGCGGACGGAAAGGCGATCGGGTCGGTAACCTGGGGTCGTCGCATTCCCTGACGGGGGCGGGGTCCTGATTGCTAAGCGGCAGGAAGTTGAAGAACTCGCGCAGGTTGAGCAAGGCCTCGACGTCGTTCTCGAAAGCGCGGTGAGCCACACCTGATGACGAGACAAGAAGAAACGCGAAGCGACGTTTTTAGGTGTTTTTTTTTTTCCAATTTAAATTTCCTGAACTGGAGTAACAAACTCCGATGGCTTTACATTTTTTTGATCAGCAATCCTTGATTAGCTTTCATAGATTTAGAGAGATAGCCACTGTGATGTAACCGTGACAGAGCCGAGGCCAAAAAAAAAAAAAAAAAACCTGATAAAAGAAAGCCGGCGGCTACTGCAGCGGAACATTTATATAACTCTTCAATATTGAAATATTTCAAAAGGGGTCTGGGGTTCCGGGAGAAGTTCAAGCTTTTACAGAAGGACTGACCCGACACGGTGGTGTGGGTTTTGGCTCCGCCGAGCTCCTCCTGAGTCACATCTTCGTTGGTGACAGACTTCACAACATCAGGTCCTGTGATGAACAGGTACGAAGTGTCCTGGACACACAAACACAGTTGTCGTGACTACCGTCAATAAAAAAAAAAAAAAAAAAAAAGATAATCTTAAAATTCTTTTGGAAATACTTATCTGCAACATTGATGTTTTATTATTTCCTGCAGCTAAACATTCACTTAAAAAAAAAAAAAAGTACTAATTCTATTTCCGGTGGGGTTTGGTACGCGAGCTCTTATTTGTGCGGCTCCGTACCTTAACCATGAAGGTGAAGTCTGTCAGTGCGGGGGAGTAGACGGCCCCTCCCGCGCAGGGCCCCATGATGAGGGAGATTTGGGGGACGACTCCTGAAGCCATCACATTCCTCTGCAGAAAGAAAATGCGTCGTTTTTAACCTTTTCTTCGAAAGGTCGACGATTTCTCGCCAAGCCCGCAGCCGCTCGCCCTTCGACCAATATGAAACGTTAAACCCACAAAAAAATGTAAAGCGCCGGTTCTCGAGGCCCAAAAAGCTGTCAGGAAATGATCCCGTGATTTGCCGCGGGGCTGCGTCGCAGAATCAGCTTTGACGCTCGACAAGCGTGAAAGAATCTTCCCCGAAAATAAGCATACCAGGAATATGTCGGCGTATCCGGCCAGAGATTCCACTCCTTCCTGGATCCGAGCTCCTCCGGAGTCGTTCAGCCCGATGACGGGGGCCCCGACTGTCAAGGCCTGGTCCATGATCTGAGAACAGAGACATTTAAAAAAAAAAAAAAAAAAAGGTGCTGCTTCAAGGAGAGTCGGAGAAGGACGCGTCCAACGCTCCTGTAAAACTTTTTTTGTTTTGTTTTGTTTTTTTTGTGTACCTTGCAGATCTTCTGCGCATGAGCTCCGGACAGACTGCCGCCGAACACCGTGAAGTCCTGAGAGAAGCGGGAAGAGCCGGTGAGAATGGGGAATGCAGCCGCTACAGTATCGCCACATCCACCTCATCCACTGTATGATAATCACGCCCGGTACCTGGCTGAATACGTAAACCAGCCTGCCGTTGATCCTGCCCCGGCCTGTCACCACGCTGTCACCAGGGAACTAGGGAGAGAAGAGCGCGCCAGGGGACGTGAAGCTTAAAACGGGACAGAGCGTGATTGCGTCACGGGGGTGTGTGTGTGTGTGTGTGTGTGTGTGTGTGTGTGTGTGTGACCCCCGTTACCTTGTTCCCGTCCTGCTCCATGCCGAAGTCGGAGCAGCGATGCTCCACGAACATGTCCGACTCCACGAAGGACGCCGGGTCCAGCAGGAGCTCCACCCGCTCCCTGGCCGTCAGCTTACCCTGCAACAGAGTGAAACGCCACACTGGGAGAGAGTTCTCCGATCTGCTTATACTGCAAGAGCAACGCATTTAAACCCCTCTGGTTGCGTCCGTGTCTGCTTTATGGCAATATTATTTATATATATATATATATATATGATCGAGAGATGGCAACATTTACTCGATTGATCAACGAGTTGATGAGACGGATCATCGAGACTGCAACTTCTCACCTGAACTTGGCAGAGTATTATTACTAACATGATCAGCGAGATTTACGTCGTCCCCCCCCCCCCCTAGACAAAACATTGGTGAAAAGTAATTAACAGTGAAAGCCTTTGCAAAACTAGAACAGTTTGGGGGGGGGGGGGTTGAAAGTCACTTAAACGCATTTGTGGGTGAAGCAATCAACACCCCATCAGCAGCCAATCACCGCCGTCGATTTAAAGGCCTTTAAACATGCCACTGACACTCACCCCCCCCCTCCCCTCCCCCCAAAACCACTCAGCCTGCCAATGCATTTGAAGCATGACGTAATAACAACAACAACAACAACTGCGCGCACGTTCAGGAGACAAGATGTTCAAGTCGTAACTTCAGTCCGTTGTTCGCCGACTTCACCTTCTCGTGTTGTGCATCTATTCTCTTCTGACCTCCCCCGACGAGCGCCGCCTTCCGTTTCTCGTCGACCCTTTCCTTGACGGAGAGGCGGCCGACCGAGTACCAGCGGCAGTCGCGTCCCGGCCGCGTCCGCGGCGCCGACGCGGATATCGCGCCGTATTTTACCGGCGCCAAACTCCGGAAAGAGACCCTCAAGCCATTTATCAGTCCGCAGCTGCTTCGAGCCGCGCTGAAGGCCGCCATCGTTGCTGAGCGTGTCGGATGACAGCGGTCGGGAAAGCGGAGGCGGAAATGTGAGCCAATTGGCGAATGAGGGGGCGAGTTGCAACGACCAATCGCGTAAAAGGAATATCTTGGCAACAGCGGGTGGGCGGGACATCCGGTTCTGAATGTCAAGTTACCGAAAGCTTCTTTTTTTTTTTTTTTTTTTTTTTTGCCATGAGTTTGGTTTGTCAGGTAAACATCCTGTCATCATGAATGCTGTCTTGCTGCTGTAAACAAACTTTTCTATCCAGGTGAGTTGAGATTGGGGGCGGGGGGGAAGGGGCGAAAGATTGATCTAACGCAATCTGATTAACATACTTTAAGACAGTGAAATAACTATTATTATATTATAATACATTAACTATGTCTTTTTCACACTGATCTCAGAATGAGGAAGGATTAGAAGTTAAATAACAACAGGGCTTTCGCACCATCGGTGCTCGGGCCGTAATAACGTAAAAGAAAATTTAAAAAAATGATATACAAAAATGTAAAACCAACTAAAAACGTAAATGAATAGACAATAAATACATAAAATAAATACAATTCAATTAAAGGCCGGATTGAAAGTGCACTGCCTCATAAACACTTCCCGGTGTCTACGTACTACATCTTGGTTTTTTTTAATTGTGTCTGAATTCTACGTTGAATAAAAAATAATAATAATAATAAAGTTATTGCGTTTTGACGAAAAGAGGGAAATAAAGGGATTTGAGGACACGAAGAGCGGCGCTGTGTGTGTGTGTGTGTGTGTGTGTGTGTATATAACGGGGCGCGCTCCGGTCGCCAAGGCAACTGGAAGCGGAAGTCTCGCGAGACGATCGTCCGCTTGTCCGAGATGTGTTGATGCGAGGAAAAGTGGAGAATCGGAATGATTGATCCATTTGTAAAACGGCAAGTTCGCTATGTTTCGGTCACCGCCCTCCCAAGTGTTATAGCCACACGTCCCACGAACCGCGCGGCTTCAGTCTGCGGCTTGTGTTCGGCTCCTACGTGTGAGGAATAAAGCGACCGAAGAGAGGGTGGATGGTGGTCAGTGACACGGTTGGATCTTTCGCAAAGCTAATTTGGCTAGCCATGCTAACGCTAGCTGGTTAGCTTTGTTTACATCGAGTCGGCGCCCGGAGGATCCGCTCGCTCGTTTTCTGAGCAAACGAGCCGCTTCGTCGTTCGTCCGAGCATCGACGAGGAGGAGGAGGAGGAGGAGGGGGAAAGGAAAAAAAAAAAAGAAAGCGTCGGATCGCAAATGGGCTCATGGCTACCGCCTACTGCATCTGGTGTAAAACGTTCGGCTGATGTAGTGAGCTAACGTTAGCTGCCTTTAGCCGCTGACCCCCTTTTTTTTTTTTTTTTTTTTTTTTTTTTCTTCCATTATGGGTCGGTTGATCGTTTGATTCGGTGTCGGCCCTCTAGGCTGCAGCCGGGGATGCGCGCGTTCACCGACGCGAACGGGTCTCGCTGATCCCCGAATGAACGGGAGACTTTTATCACGTCGTGAGCCGGAAGAGCAAAAAAAAAAAAAAAAAAAAAAAAGTCGATGCAAAGTGACGACAAAAACGAACCGGCGATGCTAACTTTAGCGAGCTAGCTGGTGTTGTGTGCGTTTAATGATAACCGCTTTTTTTTTTCTTTCTTTCTTTCTTTCTTTTTTTTTTTATACACACACACACACCATGCACGCTGACTCATATTGTGTCTTTATTATTAATTCATAACTGATTTCACCATCGAGTGGGGCCAGTTTATATTTCCCTCCATCGTCCCGGAGGACCCCGGGGCTTTCCTCTCGACTCCCGTCTGGACTTTTTTTTTTTTTTTTTTTTGTTCCACCGGGACCGGGTGTGTGTGTGTGTGTGTCCCCCCCACCCCCGACGCCGCCGGAGCGCACCGCTATGAACCCCGTTAATGCGACCGCCCTGTACGTGTCCGCCAACCGGGCCGTGCTGCAGTGCGACCCGCGGCAGCCTCACACCTTCGCAGACATGTACACGCTCCTGCCCTTCTTCCGACAGTCCCTCGCGTGTCTCGTCTGCGGTGAGTACCCTGAAAATAACAGCAAACCGTACTTTAAATGTTGTTGTTGTTTTTGTTTTGTTTGTGTGTGTGTGTGTTTGTTTGCCTTTGGTCGTTCTCGTACCGTTAATTGCTTTTTGAGTTTTACAGCCGTGTTTGACCAGAAGTGGGCGTGCGTGCGCGCGCGTGCGTGCGCTCGCGCTCGCCGCCCGTGGTCTCCTTAGCAACCGAGGCTGAGCCCCAGTCATCTGTTCTCTTGACAAGACGGATGAACTCCTCTGTGTTTTGTTTGTTGTGTCTGCTGCACAGCCGTGCGTTTCCGATTCGTGCTTTTATTTACTCGCTCCGCTCAGCTGGTGGAATATTCGTTTCAGAGACATCGACGCCATGATACGCGACGACGTTTCTCATCCCACCCCCCCCTGATGGTGGCTTCGCTGTGATAAATTTGCACATTCATGCAAATGTTAAATCGGATTTGCAGGTTTTTGATGATGTAAGAATCAAATACATGAACACGGCGATGAAACCGTGTTTGAGCCTCTTTCGTTCATAACACCTGTTCTGTTGATAATAACGTTTTCTATAAAAGCTGCGACTGTGCGGCGGAATAACTCTTGTCCGGCTGTTCTTGTGGTGTGCCATTGCCATTATGCATTTGTAAAACCGTCGCTAACAAGTGGATATTTCCCTTTGTTTTTGTTTTTTTTTGCCTCAGGTAAACTGCTCCAGGATCCCATTTCCCCAACCCACCCGGAGTGTCAGCATTACGTCTGCTTGGGCTGTAAAGGCCAGAAGATGCAGATCAGGTTATCGTGCAGCCGCTGCAAGGACTATTCCTGCTTCCAGGAGAACAAGCAGCTTTCGTTGCTGGTGCAGTGCTACAGGAAGCTCTGCCTCTATGTAACTCATTCGCCATTGCTACAGTCAATCAGCAGCCGCGCGGGGGGGTCTCCGGAGATTATGGCCTTGCTAGAGGAGGTGCTAATGTCTCACAAAGAGGAGACGGAGGACCCGAGCCTAGCACAGGAAGATGCGAATCCCTCGGCTCCAGAGTCCCTTACCTCCACAGAGGTACCCCCTGCTCCTACAGAGCTCTCGGCTGTACCCCAGAGCTCCTCCTCTGATCCTCCCTGTTCCAATGGACCGCAGGAATGCAACGGAGAACTGCTGGAGGACCAAGATCCCTCTTCTCCTGAGCTGGAAGTATGCGAGCTGGTAGAGGAGCAGCCACAGGCAGGCCTGTCCGTATCCAATACAGCTTGTGGTGGTTTTGAACTGAGTCTGACCACTGGACCTTTAGCCCCAACACCAGGCACTGTGTGCTCACTCAGGGATGGGGAATCTAGTAGCAGGGAACTGGAGGAGGGGGAGGTGTTGCTCCTCAGCGTGGAGGAGGTGTTGCAGACATTGGATCCCCTTCAGCCCGGTCGAGACTCTCTTCACACGCAGCCAGAAAGGACGCACAGTCACGCACACATCGCCACGGACAGAGCACACACTCAAATGTACATCCAGCTGGATGCAGCTCACAACTACACGCAGATTCAAACGGGCAGGATGAACACGGTGGCAGGCCATGGTGCTCACAAACACACATCCTCCCTCGATCCTCCTCCAACCTCCAAGCCCCCGCCAGTCCGCCTTAACCGTAAACGATCTCGATCAGAGAGCGACAGGGAGAAGGTGAAACCTCTCCCTATTGCCTCCATCCTGCAGGGCTCCCCCTCGAACGTGTACACTCCAAACCTTTCTCACACACTGCACACGCAAACACTCGCACCTTCCCTACCTATACCAGCGCACACATATTCGTCCCTTCCCAATGGGGGACCTCCCAAGCCCAGTCGCCCTGCGCCGAACCACAATAAAGGTGCCAGGAAGCACGTGGATCAGAGCCCGAAGAAGCCCCACGCCAAGGCCCGCAGTGGCGGCGGCTCCAAGACCAAGGACCGAAGCAAAGACCAGCGGTTGATGTCGGGCTGCCTGGTGCCCCCTGCGCCTGTCAGGCCTCCATATAAGAAGCCAGTGGAAAAGAAGGGCTGCAAATGTGGCAGGGCCACCCAGAATCCATCTGTGCTGACCTGCAGGGGGCAGCGCTGTCCCTGTTACTCGAACCGCAAGGTGAGATGATTTGTTTTTCCAATTTTATTTGACAAACTTACCATTTCATCAGCACTTAATACACTCGGAGTGTAATACTGTTATTATGTGATTTTTTTTTTTTTATCTCGATTTTTACGATATGATAACACTGTAATGAGAAAAGCTCAAATCCAATTTACTACTGAATCTATTTTCTTTCATCTTTCTCAGGCATGCTTGGATTGTATCTGTCGAGGTTGCCAGAACTCCTACATGGCCAACGGTGAGAAGAAGCTCGAGGCCTTCGCTGTGCCAGAGAAGGCCTTGGAACAGACTCGGCTCACACTTGGCATCAACCTCACCAGCATCACAGCGGCCGCGGCGCTCCGCAACCCGGCTACCACCAGCATCCGCGCGAACACCCTCCTCAACGTCGCCACTTCTACGGGGACCCCCGTGACCACGGCCTTCCTGTCCCCCAGCCCGCCCCAAGAGCCCAACTACGAGGACAGCCTGGAGCTGCTGATTGGATGAGAGGCTGGGACTCCAAAAATAGACAGCTTGGTGCTGATTGAATGTGACAGCTGATCATTGTGTCTGTCAGACAAACCCCGTACCTCCCCCTCCTGAGGGGAGGCAATCTAAGGCAGCTATGGGTCTGTCCTGTCCTGTAACCTGCTCTTCTTCTGTGTCCGAAAATGCTGAGTAGTAAGACTAGCATGGGTGTGCCAAAGCCTCCTGTATTGTGCCTGTGTGCCGGTTTGTATTGTTGCCTGTCTGTAGTTAAACACTTATACTCGGTTCAAAGGCTGTTCTGTACTTCACAGGTGCTTTTTTGTTTTGTTGTTTTGTTCATAGACCACAGACATGCTGTAAGAGGCAATAGAAACCCATACCGAGATTGACGTTTGCTTGATAGTGCAAACAATGATAGGTTCAAGTGGGTATGATTTTTTTATTTTAAATTTTTAAATATTTGGTGCGTAAAAACAGCAACTGCATCATTATCATATCAAGGTTAAGCATTTCCCATGTTTTGAGTGTTACTCCCAGTATGTTCAAGAAATGCATAATTGGTATCAGGACAGCCCTTACTAATCTGTAACCCTGTATGTGTTCACACCTTAATTGTGAATGACTCTTGTGACTAATCTATGGAGATCATCTGTCTCACACAAGACTGTATGCCTTTTTCTATCTCATTAATTCACTCGATCAAAGTACTGTCGGCTATTAATGAATTTGTCTTAATGAACTTGACTGATGCAGGCATTGTACAGGCAGCGAGATAATGTCAAAGCGCTTGGCTGGCTCCACGGTGTGTGTGTGTGTGTGTGTGTGTGTGTGTGCGCGCGTGTGAGTGTGCGTGCGTGTGTGTGCGTGCATGTGCGTACGTGCATGTGGCTGCTGAGATTTACTGTAATGTCAGTAGGAGGTGTGGATGGTGGGTTGTAAGCACTTAGTCCGATTGATTGGCCAAATTACAACTAAAACCATTCTTGGTTACCATAGCAATAGGAGCACCAACAAGGAGCCTCTTAGCTCCCGCGCGCACACAGCTGTTTACAACGTTGCCATTGTCGACTGTAACCGACCGTCTTCAAAAAGAATACACCGCTGTGTTTTGATTATGGGATTGTACATGACTCCGTGTGTGTGTGTGTGTACAGATCAACTGAAGCCATAGGTTGTCATTAACGAGACAAAATGTCCTTTCTGTGTGCATTTTATCTCCCTCCCTCCCCCCCCCTCCCGCCCGCCCTGCAGTTGTTGTGTCACGATTGATCAGAGACCAACTCAGAGACTATTTTTGATAGAAGGTGTTCGAGATTTGGTACCACTGTCTTTTTTTTTTTTTTTTTTTTTTTTTTTTGGGGGGGGGGTTAAATCACATTGAAGCCCTCCTATAACTGAAGAGGCTGTGTGTTGTCCGTGTTTGTGTTTACCGTTTCAGCTGTAACTACAATATGTTAGTCCAGTCATGGTGACCAAAAAGAGAGAGAGGGGACTCAGGCTGACCAAACCTCAGTTCTCCACTCGTAGACCAGGAAGTAGCAGGTGGATTACAGTATGATCAATGAATATGATCTATCTTCCTCTGTGTGTGTGTGTGTGTGTGTGTGTGTGTGTGTGTGTGTGTGTGTGTGTGTGTGTGTGTGTTTCAAAATGTATTTCGTTTTGGGCATTACTTGAACCCTGATTAGTTTTTGGTATTGTTTTTTTTTTTTTTTTTTTTTAATGTAAAAACTCTTGTTTTTGGAGTGACTATTATTGCTGAAACATTCACTGCCATATTATTGAAACGTACTACAACATGAATAAAGAATAGTTTTTTACTTTTTCAGTTTTGTATTTCGGTCCAGTTTGGTCGTAGCAGCCAGACGCTCAACGCCACAGCTGGTTTAGTTCATTTGAGATCAACTGGAACTGAACGTGAGATTTGCGGTTGAAGCGAAAGGCCCCCCCCCCCCCACCACCACCACCACCACCACGCCCGAGCCAGCAACAATCTTGGAGATGATGTTAGCCGAGAAAACTTTTTCTAAAGCAAGTCTGGACTAAAGTGCATCACATTCAGGAGAGTAAATGTATTGGAAAAGCTTTTTAATAGTCAAGTCAGTTTGTATTCTTAAAGGGCACCGGACATCGCAATCTGTGTCACACCACACATTCATTCATTCGTCAAGACGCTGCACAAAGTAGAAATTCAGCCATAAGTACTGTGAACAAAAAGAAGACGCTACATTCATAATACTGAGCATGTGCAATCTTGTCTTGTGGTGTTTTTTTTTTTTTTTTTTTAATTCATGTATTTGATAAAAGACTTTGTCACGTGTCCAACATCCACTGTCATTTCTTAGGAATGACACCTCAGCGACTGTCTTGTTTTACCTTCGGGCAAATGTTTGAAACAGATCTGTTCTCAATAGGAGTCTCTCACACGAGTGGAAAACATTTAATCTGTGTCTGTTGTACTGCTCCGAAAGCCCAAAACTCAAGAATGCGCCACATAGTCCACGTTTGCTGTCAGACGGTACATTCTTTGGACCGGCCGTGAAAACAGAATTAAATATCCCGTGTGAGGTTTCAGTGACCAGTTATTAGGTCACTGCTGGAGTAAATACACACCCAATGGCTGTTCTTCCTTGCTATTTTAGGGCACTCGGTGTGTCCTGGTGCAAGCTCAGTTGGATCACACACCCAACATCCCAAAGGTCCAGAAGAGGTCCTTCACACTCCCCTCACTCTTTTCTTCTCTTCCAACCCTTGCAGCTTTAGACGGCCACTCATGTTTTCAAGCAAACCCTTGACACCTGGGTCCTCCTCTTTCAGTTTCGGTCCCAAACGGCTCCTTTTTAGCCCACCAGGAAGGCCCCAAAGTAGCTCGCCCTCCCGTCCATCTCCATGGCGCTGGCGTTGCTGACAGTGACGAAGAGGTGGTCAGCAGGTTGTAGAAAGGCGGTGCCGGCTTGATGCAGCGAGAAGAGGCCAGGCTCCTGACCCCGAGGCCAGCAGGCACTCCGGGAGGATTTCATCAGCAAGATGGGCACCGTGTAGGAGCTCATCTGTGCACCACAGCACAAAAACAAGAGCAAAACTTCATGAATAAAGCATTTCATTATGAATTATGCTTTAAAAATATAACATAAAAGGCAAAAATAACACAGAAATGTCAGTGGTAAAAGCTACCAGGATCTTTTATTGTTCTTCACTTCATCCAACCTGAGCCCATTTTTATGTCACTATTTTTCACAGATGCAGGCAGTTAACTAACAAGACATCCCCACTTTTATTGGTGGATTGGAAATAAATCTGGATATAAATCGCCATCCAAGGACATAACACTGTCTCTATCTCGACCAATTCCAGGCGTAAGAGTAAACAAAGCCGAACCTTCTTGTAGATGTACTGGACAAGCTCTGCTCCTTCCTCCTCCTTTGCTTCCCCCTCCGCGTCCCCCGTGGAGGGGAGTCTGAAGTAGGTCTGGGCGTAGATGTAGTAGAGGCCTGCTCTGGCCACCAGCAGCTCACCTCCCCTCAACTCCATGTTCTGCAGGAAGGACAGACCTCGCTGGCCCTCCCACGCTCTGATACGCTCTCCCTGGTACCCCCCCCTGCTGCTCCGCGAGCCTATAACATAATTATAATGCAGAAACACACACACACACACGTACGCATAAGTTTCTGCCTTTTGACTATGGCGCAAGATCATTTGAGACTGTTGCATGGAACGCTTACGTTTAAACAATCTGAACAACTGAATAAGAAAATGTTTACAGATGTGAACACGGACTGGCAGCTGTCTTAACAACTGCCCCGCTGCAGCATGTGTTGGTGCCACGATACATTTAGTATTGTCTTTCTGTCATGTTTAAGTTAATTGACGAGAGACACATGGTAAAAAAAAAAAAAAGTACTATCATGTGCAGAGAAGATCCAGCTATCCAAAATGTGTATGTGGAATATTTGTGACCTATGAAAAAAAGAAATTTCTTCTGAAGACACAGTGTCCAATTAGAACATGTTTGACTTTGGCTCCCCCCAGTGGAAGCATGACAAAAGACACAAAAACGAAGAAGTGAATGCAACAGAGTGCAATATGTCTGTGGTGTGGAGGTTTGCTTTCGAAGGAGTCCAAACGGATAACAAAGCTGCTATTTTCAAAGATGGCTCAGCCCCGGTCATTCAAAGAGGAGCCACAAAGGAGCGCTACAAATCTAATCAAATCTAATCTCCATCTTAAGAACATTCATCTTGATCATTAACAATGAATTTGTGAAGACCATAAAGTATATTTTAATGATGATGGGGCAAAAGTTAGAAAATATCGGCATGTCAAATGCTGGTAAAATCTTAACAATATATGAACATTTTGTAACTAGTTGCACCTGGTGGTTTTCTGCTGTCTGTTCACTGATTGGTCGAGGAGTTGAGGTGTGTGGTGTGGCGGGAATGCTCTGCAGGAGGCCAGAGAAAGTGCACTGGGCTGAGTGAGTTTGAGTCAATATTTGATGTTTTAACAGTGGGTTGATTTAATGGAATCTTGTTTAAATTCTCATTTTTTAACTCTGGTTTGTTTTTGGACATTGCAGTGTGGCAACGCAACATTTTATCAGGAGTTAGCTGAAAGAAGTAAATCGACTGTGTGTGAGGAAATGTGCCGATGTAGCAGGTAAACAATGTTGTAATCATTGTCTGTGTTTTACAGTGATTTCTGGGGGGGTTGAACTGTTTCCCGCTCTCCTTTTTTGGTTTTGTTCGACATCTGTTTGTTTTAGTTGGTCTGCCTGACCTTGTAAGGCCTGTGGACGAAAAGACCTGGGAGTATGTCTCGTGAGGACGGACTAATATCTTCTGACCTGCTGTGGGCAATCAATAGTCCCTGTCCCTACTGGTGCCGAGAGACGACTTGTTTGTTGGTTGTATCCACGTGTCAAGTTGTCTTTTGAATATTGGTTGTGACAATTTGGAGTGCAGTGACCTGTGATTTATCACTCTTTTTCGGGTTGTCGGTAACGGTTATGGCAGTCGTGGAGTATGATTGGCCCCTTTGGGATGAGTAGGACCCTCATATTGTCTGTAATACGTATTGCTCTGAAGGTATTGAATTTTGCATGTGTATGTCTGCATTTCTCCGTCACAGGTTTCTGCATGTATTTTTCCTCTTCATTTCGTGGATAAAGAATCCAGACAGTGACTCCTTCAAAAGACAACTTCAGGACATTAAGACAACCCAGCTGCCTGTCTGCAGGTCCTGACAGACATGAGGAGGTAACTGAATCTGAAAGCAGCCTAGAAGCAAATTCCTCACCCATGGCCCTGGAAAGGTAGGGCTCACAGGTGGGTGAGGACTGTGAATACACGTCATGAAAAATAACAAATCCTCTGTAACAGGTGTCAGTTATATTTTCCAGGACAAACAAACAGACTCTACACTGCCATACTGAATATTTTGCTTGCTACTAAATTAAATGATCCTCACTTTCTGCTGTTGGAGGCTCAATGGAGGAGATAACACCGGTCACATGAGCAGCAACTTTAGAAAGAGGGACCCCTCGGACCCCAGGGCTCAGGATAGGCAGCATTCCTGTCAGCTTATCTGTAAAAAACAAAAAAACAACAGATACAAACCACACATGGGGCATTTTTTTAGTGGAAACAGTCATTTATAAGCCCATTAGCAGTAATTGATAGTCAATGGTAGCATTGTTCTTACTTCTCATAACAGTGGATATCTCCTTCTGGAATCTGTCAGCCATCTTCTAATAGAAAAAAGATAAATCGGGTCAAAAGAGAGTGAATGGGCCTACAGGTTTTCAATTATGTAAAAACTGAATCGAAACGAACAACACAGAAACTACATGAGTCATCCAGTCCACCCACTGCTTCAACAAATATGTCATCTTTTGACCGAGCAGTAATGGCAGTATTCCTTTTTGGGCGAGTCAGTGTTTTTTAGAAGTGACGGGGACTTTTCCCAGTTCCAATCCTCATACAATGCATGAGCGAGTTATAACTCTGAAAGTGCTGCAACACTGTGGACAGTACACTCCTGAGTACTATAAAAAAAAAAAAAAAAAAAGTCCTGAGGAATCTGGGCCCCCGGTGCTTTAAACATGATAATGACTAATGAACTCTGCCCGAGTTAAATTTAACAAAGATAAATGAAAACCTTCTCTATGTGGTAGTGGAGCTGCTGCGTGACCTGCCAGCAGGGGTCGCTCTTTTTGTCCTCAGCTGCAGGATCCTCGAAGTCTGGGTGCAGATTTGCGTTTATAAGACAGGACACGCTGCTCCGGGAAAAACTATCCTGCATCTGTTGGTATGCAAAAGAAGTAAATCAATATAGTTGAGCACAAACTAATTTAGTCGAATCTGAAAAATATTTTCTCTGTAAACTGATAAATTTCCATTTTCATGTAGACTGCTGAGGCTAGCTTTTATCTGAGCCCACGAGTTGCATAGAAAACTCTCTATGATTTGCCACACACAAACATAAACAATAGACATGTTTTTACGACAGGCATTTTGACTTCTGATGGTGGTGAAAGCACGGGTGGAATTATCAGCGGTGGAAAAAGTATTCAAATTCTGTATTTAAGTAAAAGTACGAATACAGCAATGTAAAAGTATCTTCATTACATATAAAAGCCCCACATAGAATGTTCTACTTGAGTGAAAATACAGAAGCATCAGTAGCAAAATGCACTTGAAGTATTAAAGTAAAAGTACTGGTTTGGTCATCTAACTGATCATCCTATATATCACTAGTTTATTGTGTACGCGGCCTGTTACTGTTGTAGCTGCTGTAGATGGACCTAGTTTGAACTACTTTATATCCAGTTTTATATACAGGTACAGCAGATAAATTTGAGGCTCTGAAATGATTACTGGGAGAGAAAAGAAGAAACGATGATGTTTTTATCCACAAAATCTGTTTTTCCGTTTTTGGACTTTCTCTCTCTTGCTGAGATATTGAATCATTTGAACATTTATTGAAATGAAACTGTGTGAGAAGTTTGGAGACAAAAAAACAAAACAAAAACAAACAAACAAAAAAAAAATCCCCATTTAGTGGAGTTGTTAACCACTCAAAAGATCTGATATGTGACGTTGACTATACAGCTTTTTGTAAGAGGTCAGCAGCCAAAAAAGCTGATCACTACTGGTTTAGACCTTAACCATGTTTGACGTGTTGGTATTTATTTTTCATCTTATCCATTGTTTCACATCTTTATTTTGAAGTAAATGTAACTAAAGTACAATATTTCTCCTATATTGTGAAGTGGAAATTGAAAGTGGCATCAAATGGAAATATGAAAGTAAAGCACAGTAGTAGTTCCTCAAAATTGTGCGAGTTAAATACTTGAGTAAATGTACTTGGTTACTTTCCAGACATGACAGTGAACATGCATGCAGGACTTCTGTAGGTGGACTGTTGCTATAATTAATACACCAGGTGATTTTCCCACTATTGCGTGCCACAATGTCTGCTGTTAAAAATGGTATATATATGTTTATATAGAGTATATTTTGTGTTTTGATTTTGACAATAGCCTGGACCTATGTTTGCAACATGATCATTATAATTAAAGAAAAACCTAATATTTAAAAAAAAAAAAAAAGAAAGAAGCTGATTTAATATTAAGTGAATATGCAGATAATGATGAAGTAATGCAATTCCTTAAATAGGCTACGAGCGTACAATGCAGGCCGCCGGTAGTTGAGGCGGATGCCACTTTACGCATTAATTAAGAATAAAGTGGTCACGGGTGTGCATGAGGTGACGTGGGTGACTCAGCCAATCAGAACTCAAAACCGGATTTGTCAGCTCGCCTATATATAAACTAGTTTCGGAAACGTGTGTTGGCCCACATCATTTTTGAGCCATTCTGACATGTGTTGCCTTTGGGTGTCACAACGCCTCAGTCCGAACTAGTCTCATTTCCTCCTATTGTTTCTGTTATCTGCTCGCCCCAACTTTCTCCTTTCTCATTGTGCAGCCTCAGAAGCAGAAATTCCTGCAGAGTTATGCGAGACTTTTAACACCTCATCTCACCGGCCCAAATATAATTCCCTTAAATATGATTTCTGCCACATTTCTTTTCCTGTAAATATGTCTGTAGCCCTTTTGTACGGTTGCACATCTTACTGCCCGTGGTAAATAGGTCAGTTCCAAGTTAATAATTTAGTATCCAGTTCCCGTTTTCAATGAAGTCTTTTAAATTGTGCCAGATATGTCAACAAAGTTCTTGTGCTGTGGCAAAGCAAACTTAATTTGCCCCCATGAAATGTGTCCCCCATTTAATTAAATCCATTCACTCTTGAGATCAAGCGTGAAAACTAAACGCGCATCTTACCGTGTTCAGGACTTTGTTGAAATACATAAAACTGACGGCAACCGCGATGGTCTGCAGGAGGATTGCTGCGAGTATGATGAGAGCCAGACACTGGACAGAAATCGATATGGCCATATCACAGCGAATGAGTTCACCTAACTTAATCCAGAGGAGCAAGAAAGCACTTCCAGCAGGAAGGACAAGTCAGATCAAGCTCTGCTGCATTTCTGCTGTGAGGAGAGAGAGAGAGAGAGAGAGAGAGAGAGAGACAAGGAGGAAAACAGTGCAGCGGTTTGTAGGTGGAGCAGAGAGGAGGCATGGAGGATTACAACAGCCTCAAGATGTCACTGTTATTAGACAGAAATGAGCAGGGAGCTGCAGCGCTGCACATGCAATTTAGGATGCCTTCAAGAGCTGCTGGAAAAGTGGAAACTTTGATGTGACCTGCTAATTTAACACTGCCTATGTTTCATGACAGAAAATACATTTCCCATAAATTGAACCTGCAAACCAGTTTTTATATTGGAAACATTTACTGGTGTAAAGATGAGGCAGAATTTAATTGCAACTTAAGAAAACGTTTTCCTGACAAAACTCACTTCAAGGTGCATTTAGTAGCTGTTCTGGGCTTTTGTATTTTAGAGCAGAATAACAATCTGAAGTCAGCAAAGACAACAAAATAAAAAGGATTTACTATCCAAACTTCTTTCTGCAGTTAAAAGTCACTTTGGACCTCCTATGGAACTCCCTATATCAGTTATAAATTGTGGCGGGATTTATTTATTCCCATCAAACGGCCCTTCAGTGCAGCACAAATAGGCTTTTACAACTTTCAGTCTCCAGATGTGGAGCAGCTGAAGGCAACATAATATAACTGTGGAGGCTGAATGAGGCATTTTGAGGAGCATTTGATGGCCCTGGAAACAATCCGTGGTAAAGAGTGATGCGAGTCATTAAGAAATTTGGCCTTTTGTCTGTGATGTAACGCTTTGTTCTTTTTTTTTTCATTTTTTTTTTCACTTTCACAATTTAATCTGAGATGAAAAAATAATCTTGGTGTTTGACTGTTAAACGGCTACATATGATGTCCGTTAATTATAAGCAGTGTGTGACAAATTTCTCATTTCAAATAGGATTTCCATCCTGGTGTGCATTTTATCTTCTTGGCACTGCCTATGAAAATACTGCTCTGAGTGGGTGTTGCTTAGTGTAGGAAATAAAATCTTAATTGTGAACATTAAACAGGATGTGAGCGCATTAACGCAGCATGTGGCAAGAAAGTTTGGGTATCAGTGCAGTGCAGGTAGCAGATCATTAACATTTGAAAGTAAAATGAAAAAAAAAAAAAAAAAAGCCTTTTTCTTCTCTTTTCCTGCTATTGTGAGGTGATCTGACAGAATGCTTGCTGATTAGTGCCAAATGACCTGCCATTGTTAGGGCTTCATAGCCCTATTTGTCGCAGGGGAGTCATTCAATCTGCAGAATTTAACCTTGAGTGATTCCTGTGCTTTCATTCCTTCACCTCTGACCCCTGCTCCCTTTGTCAGCGTGAGGAAGTGAGAGTGGGGCCTAAGGAGTTCGCAGCTCCTGGATGGGTGACCCTCCCAAACATCATAACTTGTGTTAAAGTATATAAAACACATTCATACCAATACGCATGCCACCTTGATGCTCATACCCTCATGCGTGTGCGCCGTAAGTTTCACCGCAGGTCGAGCGTTTAAATGAGAATGACGGAGAAAAGGAACGATTTTCTTTGCTTCCTTCCCTGATTGAGATCTGGAAAAAGCGGAAAAAAAAGTAAAAGGTTCCTGTGTTCCCTTAAGTGAGTCAATTCCCAGGCTTCTTGGAGAGAAGGAATGAAGAAGGTGAGTGATATCTGGAGACCGTTTGGCCACGGGCATGGAAGGTGACACCCTGAGAGACATGCCTGTCTACTGTCCCACAGCAAACAGGCATTTAAAAGTGCACTGTCATCAACTTTTTCCACTCATGTTATTGTTATTTCTGCCTCTTCAGTTCAGTCAGCCAGTGACCTTTGACCTCGGTCAGATATGTCTAAACTAAATGCAGCAGGTCCTGACGAGCTTTAATCTTCTGTTTCAGAGCGTGAAATAAGAGTTGGCTATTTGGAGAGTTATGCCAATTTTCATTCTTGCTGAGCGTTAGATGAGAAGATCAATACCTCAGGGGCTGGTTGGCTTTGTTTAGCAAAGACTGGAAACTGGGGGAAAAAAGCTCGCCTGGCTCCGTTGAAGAGTAAAGATCTCTCTACTAGCACCTCTAAAGTTTAATATTTACCATGGAGGATCTAATTTGTTTGCTACTTACAAAAAAAACAAAGAATAAAAAATGTAATTGCAGCACAAATTCTGACCCTAAATAGGGTCAAAGGTAGGGTTTGTTTGTGAAAATAATATTCCGGATTGTAACTTCTAAACCCTGAATCAAGAATATATTGCAGCCCTGGTTCACACAAAAATGATCAAAAACTTCTGTAACTGGACTGGAACACAGTCCTGTAAAACCATGACACAGCGGGTTTAAACAAAATATTTTCCAAACCCTGAATCTGAAATCGGTTATGAGAACAATAGGAAACAGAGAGGCGCATAGAGGGCTGCTGCTTCCCTGGAAATTAAAGCAGTTTCCTCCTTGAAGCAAAGGACTAAAATACCCAGATGACATATTTAATTTAAAGGAGCACTCCGTCCATAATCGTCTGCCCTCCACTCCTTTTTTTTTCCTCCCTCCCCTGAAGCTTCTCCTCCCCACGTTCCTCTCGGTAAAGTCATGGAATCTCCCCGAATTCCCATCTGAGGATAACAGCTGCTCATTGTCTCGTATAAAACAAAGACTAGAGCCAAAGCATGCTACGGCGGCACAATGCATGCAGACGGTTGCCAGTGACTTGGCTGGTGTGTCGGTAGAAGGGGCTTTCCCTCACAGGATGCGTGCATTTAAATGTAAGTGCACCGAAACGGAGCCAACATACAGGCAGGTTAACATTTACCGCATCACTCATTCATTTCTGCCGTCTGTAATTCTAGCGTTCAATCATACGATTACCATTACACATGTTGCAGTGAGAATGATCTAAATTAAAAAAATTACATTTCACATTTCCATTTAACAAACAGGAGTGAGTTTAGATAAGTGAAATAATAATTCATATAAAAAAGAAAAGAAAAAAGTATCACCAGCAAAGTACACTTGATTATTAGGAGTAAATGTATTCCAGATGAAGACAAATAGCCCTTGTGAGTGATTTATTTTTGGATTAGTGTTATCAATCATTTAAGTGCAGTTTTAGCTGGTTCCCATACTGCTTGGTTGTTTAAACACATGAACGGAGTTGTGTAAAAAGTACAAAATTTTCTTCCTTACCTATAAGCGCATGTAAATTGAGCTGAAGCCTCGTACTTGAGTAAATGTACTTGGTTACGTTCTACTGGTATCAAAGGAGCAGTGATTACTAAATGTGTTACTTTAAGAGAACCCATTAGGGTTCATGTTGTTCTCCGTCCAACAGAGGGCACTGCTGCATTGATTATTGTTTGTCACTGTATTTAGTGACTGTCAAGAAATTCATCAAAAGCTGGTGCAGTTTTGGGAGCATTTTGGGTTTATACGTTTTCTTGTGATGGCAATGCAAAGTGTGCATGCAAACATAACTGTTGTGTCATCAAACCTCAGTTGTGTTCATGTATTTGTGGTACACCGAGATATCTGTTTTATGAGTGGGTGTGTGTTTACATTTGAGTTGGCCTTTCACTGGATATTTGTGATTATAGAGGAGGAAAACCTATTTGGCCTCCGCCAACTAGTCAATTTGTAGTTTACGTCCATGTCTGTCCAGACTCAAAAAATATATGGAGTGAAGACTGAAAGAATTTAAGGAAAAAGGTGTTAGATGTATTAAACTGATTTGACTTGCCTTTGTTAAGCTTTGTTGATCTTGCTCTGTAATACGTCAGCTGTATAAGTGTGTGTGTGCGTGCGTGTGTGTGTGTGTGTGTGTGTGTGTGAATTAATTGAGAAAGAGAGAGAGAGAGAGAGAGAGAACCAATTAAGCATGAGACTAAATGTGAAATATGGTCACAATCTCCCCTTCTGTTCCGTCATGGTGTTTTAATGGCCACAACAGTGGTTTTGCAGAACATAATGATGATGTTGCAGTGACGGTGACCTCTGCAGTGTAAAAATGTCATCAGCTCATCAGTCAATCCCGTTTGTGTGAAATTGTGACATAAAAAGCGCATAAATTCTTCCGTTATGGCCACAAACATGTGTGCGTACGGCAACAATGTACCAGGAAGGGAATTTTGTTTTAAGTAAACAGAACAAGCCGAGCTTCATGAGCGTTACTCCATGTTTTGTTTTTTAATTGGAATCCTTCATAAATCCCAACAGTGGGCAGCAGAGAGACACTTAGGATGTTTGTGTTGCACAGGAGATATTTAAAAAGATGTGAAAATTAGATTTGGAAGTAAAATAACACTGAATTCATTTTATGCAGAATACATACATCTTGTAAGATATTTTCGGAGTGCTTTTCATAGAGGTACATGTATGAACTCTATAGGCAAGGCAAGGCAAGTTTATTTGTATAGGACATTTCAACAACAAGGCAATTCAAAGTGCTGTTATAGGCTGTTCTGAGATGGTAGAGAATAACGTACCACTGCTGTTTAGAACTGAGTGCAGCTTCTGTAATTCATTCATGTTCAGGCATTTGTATTCATAAACTAGGCCAACCGACAGACAGAAAAACACAAACACTGAACTGTTAAAATTAACCTTGTTTCTTTTAACCTGATTTTCACTGTTTTTAAAAAAAAAAAAAAAAAAAGCTGCTGGAAACAGTTAAAAACTCTGTTAACAGACCTTTGATTCTTTTATTCTGAATGTAAGCTGTAAAATCAATTTTAGTGAGACTTTTATTGCTCACGTGTTTGTGGACATGAATGAGTGTACTTCCAGTAGAAGCACCTGATTAATTTATTCCAGGACTGGAAAGCTTGTGGCTGTAAAAGTCACCTTATTCAATGTTGATGTTGCCAGCAGACTGGAAATTGCTTCTAAATATCATAAAAACTTCACATGTATTGAGTACAGGTACATGAGGGCCCCGAGCTTGTGATATTTAATAAAGAGTGCATTTACAAGCCCTTCAGAAAGTCTCATTCACTAAGCGAGGGGTAGGGCATATATATTAGTGAAACACACACAAGCATGCAACCACTACTCCCTTACAAAAACCCATACACGCTCTTAAAAGTTGTTCTGCATCCAGTTGACATAACCTCGGAAGACCCTCGTCCCTATATCAAATTCCGTAGGCGGGGCTATCATGCTGAAGCATCCGTGGAAGCCGTCCTCTATGTGATCGTTGGTAACCATGACTCCTGCGTCCTGCAAGCGGCGAACGTACATCAGCCCGTCATCCCTCAACACGTCATACTCACATGTTAGGATGTATGCGCGCGGGCATTTGGCCAACACTTCTGGTCCTGCCAGCAGCGGTGTCGCCCGCACATCCAGCAGCGCCGGCACCTCCTTCAGAACCCTCTGGGATCCTTTTTCCACAATGAGAGGCTTGTAGTTCTTCTTGTGTTTCTCAGGAAGGAGGGCAGTCCAGTCTAGTCGTGACCTCAGCTCCGGGGTGATTTTTGTGTTCTGTAAGGCACTGTGGTTGTTCGCTAGCAGCTGGGGCTGCAGGGCGAGGTCGGCACCGAGGTACTGCATCCAGAACTGGACCATCAGGAGCCGGGAGAGGATGGGCATATATTGGTTCTGCAAGTAGGAGGGTGTACTGAAGTCCATAGTCTGGAGCACCGGGTAGATCAACGCCTGGGCACTGAATTTCACACTCATGTTGTCATCTGTGGAAATCTGGGACGATAAAGACGCACACGAGGCATTGCACTTTAACCTCTGACATGATATTTGTATTGTCGCGCACGTCACAGGAGATGGCTTCTGTGTTTACCTCCTGGGCGACTGCAGCAGCCAAGTTTCCTCCAGCACTGTCTCCTGACACGGCCACACGTTTGGGGTCGATCCGGTACTTGGCCAGAACCTCTGGAGACAAGAAGTGCTTGGCAGCAGCGAGGCAGTCTAAATACGGCACTGGAAAGAGCACCTCTGGGTACATACGATACCTACACACACACACACGTCTCATGTTAATTTGACACCGATATCACACGAGGAGTATACTTGTCACAACGTACTACTCGGCCTGTGAAACCATTTGTATTATATTATGTGGCAGCTTTCTAAGGTATAATTTAACACATGAATACATTAAGTGTAGGTGTGCTTCAGTTGTCAGTCACTGTCTTTGTGGAAGTGATGCATGGGGAGACACACTTACTCGACAGAGACCACTACGGCGTTGAGCTCATCTGAAATCATACGGTTACAGATATCGTACGACCCCCTCTCTGAGGAAAAGAGAGTGCAGGAGATGTTTATTTAATTTTTTTTGGGGGGGGGAATTACTCATTTTATTGAAAACTTAACCCTAAAACAAAAACACCTGGACAGTTTTTTTTCATCTGGAAAATCCTTCCTCGTCCATGTGAAAGATGTAAAATATCACTTACAATTAGAAATTGAAAATACTGTTGATCTGCAAGCCGCCTTTATAGTTGAATTATGCATGTACAGTATAATATAAATGTATAAAAACAGAACTAGTCCTCTCACATTGAGGAAGTAAATGTATTTAGATTCAATGACACTATTTTAACAATCTGCACCTTAAATGCAAAGCAAGTTGTAGCCTAATTATTCTGACTACAGTCTAATGTCTTCAATTATTTCTAATTTCAAGATACTACTCTGAATTCTGCTTGAAGACAACAGTCACGTCTGCACTCACTGGTAGTGCCGAGTGCCCAGCCACCTCCGTGAAAATAGATCACCCCTCTCCTCAGGTGATCCTGCCCGCCGGGCGGCGGTTCGTATACTCGCACTGGGACGCCGGCGAAAGTGACATCGCTAACCTTCACTCCCGGAACGACATCATCGCCGGACTCAGACTGGTGCCAACTCTCGAAGGACGCGATGGACTGCCTGATAGACCTGATGTAATGTTCGAAGCCCAGCCAATGCTTCAACGTGGCCTGAACGCAGAGAAGGTAGAGGAGAGGAAACAAAACTCAGACTCGATCATCTCGATGGTTTCCTCAGGTCACAAGTGAAAGATGTAGCGATATAAAGTAACAGGGTGAAAACAGAATCATCTCTTGGGAGGAGATGGAGAGATTACTGGCTCACCCAGTCACCACTGTCCTCCTGCACTCTGCCTCACTAGTGTGTCAGACTGTCTGCCTTCTCGCCCTCTTAATAGTGTCAATAGTCCAACTCCAGAACACAAAGTTACTTGGCACAGTGGGGGCTAAGGTCCAGCCAGCTACACTGAGACATGTTGGCCTTAGTACAGTTTGACAGTTAAGACTTTCTTAGCTAGAAATTCTTTGTGCAATGCTGAATCCATATCTGTCCTGCAGCACAAAGGTGCATTTAGCATTCGATATTACATGCTCTTGTGCCAGGATTTCTAAACAATTTTCAGTTGGTGCAATACAGGCAATAATGATGCAATATAAGGTTGTGACGTTATTTCTCCACTCTACCCTGCCACTTTTGAAATGTAGAACAAAGGTGAGGAAGAAAGGGTTCATTGTCATCGAACAGCACCAGAATAAAAGTCACTATGACAAGCAGTGTGGCCACTTCAAAATCATACTAAATAATGTCTTTCACGTCAAACAGCTGTGAAATAATATTTCATGACACAGTCTTGAAAAGACCTCCTTTTATCAAATAAAGAGAAGACCTGTGGACGTCCATGAAAGCACATGACATTTAAGCGTTTCAGGACATGTGCTTTAGATTTTTCATTAAAAGCTTCTGTGAGCACCTCTCCTATGATCTGCCCTGGAAAAACTAAGCTTCACAAAAATACGTATTATAAAACACGTATCATGCAATAACTGTCCGACTGAGTCTCAACAAAAAGGACACTAAAGTTATGCATTAATAGGGTTAACATTAATTCAACACAGGGTTTCAGTAGGTAGGGTCAAAGTCCAAGTCTGTTTGTTGTACCTATAGAGTTACGTGTTTTATCAATGCCAGTATTATTCACCAGTGCAGTAGCCTTATTTATTTATTTTTTTTCAAATATGGATGCAGCAAACCCACAATACCACCCAATAATACTTGATGTCCCAGAGAGAAGTAAAGTTTTGTTGTTGTTGTTTTCAATTAGAAGCGTGCTGTCTTTTAAATGCATCAGAATATATTCCAAAATAAAACTTCTCCTACCAGGTGCGAGATTGCCCTGAATCCAGCATCCATCATCATCAACCTCCACGGCTCCTGGATGGCATTGGGCAGCGGGGTGTAAATGAAATAAGCGACTCCCACCGTTAATAACACCGTAACTACGAGTGGCAGCACCCTCATCTTGTATCGGTCAATTTCTGTCTTCAGTGACGAGCTGACAGGTTGGAGGATCCGAGCAGACTGATGGCTGCAGCTGAAACTTTCTAATTTGTCTACTGGGGATCTAATTGGGACTGCAGTTATCCCCAGAATGCATGAAATTCAACACTTCCCCCTGAAAATCTTCAAAATAAAAACTTTATTTCGGACTTAGGCAGAATTTCACCTGCATTCTCTAAGAGAACGTGTGAATGAAGCTGTATTATATCATTCATATTTTAATTAAATTTTAGTGCTAAAATCAGAAAGAGGCACGGAAACTTTCACCATTCATAAATAGGGAGGCAATTCTGTCTGACTAAGAAAACGTTTTGTATTTATTGCTATATTTTTCTAGATTTGCATCTAATTTATTGGGGGGAAAAAGAGTTAACTGAATGGTAGTATAAAATATAATATCCTACACTTTAGAAGTTTCTTATTATTTTTTTTTTTTAGAAACTTGACACTATTAACGCTTTTAATTTGAAGGCATAACGGCAACAACGAATTGGAATATGGGAAATGGAGTGTTTTTGTGAAAACGGTGGGTGGTTCAAAGGTGTATTACAAAAATGTGACCACAGAGAGGCGCAACAGAGCTGCCGACTGCAGACAGCACTCCATATCAAATGGGTGTTGGCAGAATCACATTTTAAACAACAAAAATCTAAACAATATTGTAATCTAGTCTGTTTAATTTAGGTCTTATTACACCAACCGAACTAAGATTTCAGTTTGATGTAGTTCTTACTATGTGAGAGTAGAGTTTGATGAGGAAATGACAAGTAATTGTTCTCTGTAATTGCCTAATTTCTTGAACTGCAGGATGATCACTCTTGATGTAAAAAGACAGCAGTCTCAGGATGGTCCTGTGCATTTGGTAAAATCAAAAGTGCTTTTCTCACTGACAGCTGATGCCTTTTCATGATGCAGACATCAAGGCTGGACTGAAGTCTCACTGGAAGGCCTTTAGTGGTGCAAGTTGCAGGCAAGAGATGAGGCTCATCCGCATTCACACTCTATTGATCCCTCGATGCTACCCGATGCTACCATCTTACTTTTCTGGCTTTCCATCTATTTTTAGATAAAAGTTGATTTTCAGTTGAGACTGCAGTGTCAAGTTAAGTCATCAGTGTTCAATATGACCACACCCCAAATTGGAGTATTTGCTAATTTTCACTTTAAATTCAATCACCGATGATTTGGCACAGGAAACACGAGATCAGAGAGAGAAAGGCAGTCATGCCATCAAAGTTTCCATCCATAATTCAAATGGTGGAATTTGCTGTTACGTGTTGTGCATCTTTGACCATTTAGGCCACAGTGAAACCCCATGACTGATTTTCAAGATTGATCTGAATTTGGGTCACAGTTCCAGGAAGGCTCAGGCGCTGAGACAGGGCAAAGAGTCTCAGCGTCTCTGTGTTCTCTCTCTCTCTCTCTCTCTCTCTCTCTCTCTCTCTCTGCTATTTATTTCCTGCTTACTTCCCACGCTTTAACTTTTAAATGGCCACTGTCTGTCCCCGGTGGCCCTGTGTGAGAATGTAAACAAACATAAGACATGATGAGGATCTGACCCCCAGCGCTGGCCTGGTTTTCCAAAACATTGTAGCTGGACCACCAGACCATGTCAGATTAGACTTTTGGAAGACCAGAGCAGGACTGTAAGATGATATGGCAAGGTGGCTGCAGAAGGAGAAGCTGGTTTGTAAACAGGGGAAATAGGTAGCTGAAAAAAAAAAAAAAAAATCTGCCAACTAGCTGCCCTATAGCTCACAAATTAACAGATTGTCACACAGTTCAGGTTTTATTCCATTAATCTGCTCATGTTTTGTCTACTTTGAAGTTTGACCCCCTTCTGACATTGTACTTTCAGATTTTGGATCCATAATCTTAAAATCATCATTGCAGCCACTGTTGCATTATGGTATTATCACAAATAGTTTCATCTACACACCTTATAGACAAGCCTAACTGAGCATGTAACTATAGCTAGAAAAATAAATTGTATGTTTTTTATGCAGACTTTGGTGAAACTATTTGCAACACTGGGGATATGGATAAACGGCAAACTGTGGATTGTGCTTCAGAATTTGATCCTTTTTTTTTTTTTTTTTTTTTTTTTTTTTTTTTGCTGCTTTGGTAATTTGCTGCCATTGCACCTACAGTTCAGTCTGACCGCATCTACAATTACTTATGACGCACAAAACTCAAAAACCTTTTGCAGTCATCTTGAAATCTTAAATCCTAGACGGGGTCAGTGTTTCGCTCTGAAAAGATCACTTGAAGTCAGACATAAATGCCATACTTGCTCACTTTCCAAAAATCCCTCCGAATGAAAACGTCAGCAGAAAGCTTAAATTGTAAATGCGATATATGTGCTCGTGTGTGTGTGTGTGTGTGTGTGGTGTAAAGAGTGTGCATTAAAATTCCCTTTTCCTGCCCCCTCCCCTGCTTCCCTCCTGTGTGTTAGCCTGGCGTCTCCCTCCAGTCTGTGGTATGGAGGGCAGAGAGAGGGCCCCTCTCTTGTGTCGCTGGCTGGAATTACACTTATGGTCATTTAACATGACTAAACGCACGGGGCAGAAATTAAGGTTTTCCATTTCAGGCGGCCCTGTCTAGTTGCTCAACCTCTGATTCTGACATTGCCTACAGATATGTTCCAGTATTACAGCACTTTGAGCTCACTGCGCTGCATCTGGTATTCTGAGTTTAAAGGCACAGCAGTTAAAAAGATAACAGACTAAAACAGACTTTGGGTGAAAATATATGAAATGTATTTTACACCAGGTTGCTGCAACTATGAATTAAACAATGCAATCAACCAATATGAGTTTCAACAGAGACTAAAGCCCTCCTGCAAAGTTAATTAACATTATGTTAATGTGGTTTATGCGTTTTTTTTGTCAGGAACGTTGTCCCCTTAATATGTCAGAGAGAAAGATACGATTCAAAATGATGTGGTCTGCAGGACTAAGACTGCTGAGGGATGAGTAAACGTATCTACAAAGAAGGATGTGGGACTGTTTTCTATGTGCATCACTTTGTCTTACAGGCACAGAAGAAAGGCAAGATTTACCTTGAGTACACTTCTAACATGCACTGACGGCCTGGATCCAGGTCAAATAGTAACACAACGTTGTAGCAATGACAGTGGACAATAATTCAAGTATGGCTGTAGCTGCAAAGAAGCTACCTATCCTAAAGCATAGCTGCTTCACACACAGGACAAAGCACAGAAGATCTATATAATTGCCACAGTGTCAAGCTGGATTCACAAGATTATAAGATTCCAAATGTGACAAATGTTCCCACTTTTATGTTTCTGTTCCTGAGTTGTGGCATTGACTAATGGCCAGAAATAATTTGATCCTATCCAAATCAAATTTTGTCATAATTATGGTCTGAATTTGAATGAAGCTTTGTGAAGTCACGGTGACCTTTGACGACCAAAATCTTATCAGTTTATACTTTAGTCCAAGTACGTGTTGTTGTTTTTTTTTTTTAAAGAAATTGATACAAAAGCTAGCTTTTTTTACTTTGCTTATGGACTTATTCTTGACCAGCCTGTGTTATTGTAGAAGCTGGAGAACAGTAGTTGCGTCATGCACTGTCCTCACCACTGTACACAAAAGCCCCCAACTTTCTTCAGTGATCACAAACCCAGCTGTTTTTTTTTTTGTTTTTTTAGCATTACAAGGTAGAAACGTCTGTACTTCTTTTGTTGTATTGCAGGTGTGATGAATGAAATAATGTGCAAATGGTGATCCATTTTAATCTGTAACAGTTTTAAAATCAAATTGCCTGCTATTCTCATTTATTTTTAATGTAAACGATTGTTTTGAGCAAAGCTCACAAAAGGGTTAAGGATGGAATGCGCTGTGAGACCGGACACACTTAACACAGTGACAATAATGTATTGTGGTATTCAGGAACTTCATGGACAGAAAGCCAGCTGGTGCTCGTTATTCTTCAGATGCAACACAGACTCTATTTCTGAAATGACAAACAACAAGCTGTTGTTATTCTGTCCCCTGCAAAGCAAGGTGTCCTATCTGAGAGACTTGCAAAGGAAGCAGGCTCATCTTTGTCATGCTGCTGTCGGTGCGAGGCGTTCAAGTCCACAGTGTTCAGAAGTGGCTGAATAAATGGCTGTTTGCTTTGCTGCTGATGAAATACCGTCATCATACAGCAATGTGAAATTATTTCATTTTTAATTCTTTATCTGTTGTAATTTGTCCTTTTATTTACTCACACAGCTCGACTTGATTCAGAGTTTTCCAGCTAGATACAGCAACAGCACAAGAAAATGGCCATTGACATATAATTGTTCTGCCACATGTGTAGTATATGTAGCTTAATATTTTTGTTGAACTGTCTCAAACAGTTGCAATCACTCTGGCAACACAAGATGTAACTTTGCTCCCAGGTGAGCAAAGAATTGAGGATGTGAAACCGAAATGATGATGAAATCAAACATCTCTTCCACGGAATATACAAATTCTCCCCAGCTAATAACACATGTAATGTGATTTTCAGTGTTAAGAGGAAGGAAGTAGCTGCTGTGTCACTGGAGACAGACAGATACACCCTTGTTACAGATGATTTTTTTTTTACTCTGCTTGGTCTTTTCTTTGTGAACAGGCCTGCAAACAGCAAGATAAGACTTTCTGAATCTCACGTACAGCATCGAATGCCCACACAAAATAGCCAGGGGGTAAAGACAGGCTCTGACTAATGATGACTTGAGGAATGAATTCAAATCTTGGTTTACCGTAAACGAGAGAACGTGTGCTGGTCTGGTCTGGTCTTCGCCTGGTAGGCATGTAGTGATTGATTTAGTTGTGGAAGTGGGGAAAAAGGTTTCATACGGTTTTTGTCACCAGTTTCACAATTTTATCCCCATTTTCAGTCCGACTCCTCCACTCCATTTTTAAGTTAGGCTTTCCTTCACCAGTTCACAGCCAGCTCATATCTAGCTCCCGTCAGAATCATGTTTTCCGATGGGGTCCTGGGGCTCCTGAAGAAGATGGACAGTAGAGTCCTTCCGTTGTGGCAGATATCACTTCGGTTTCCTCAGTTTATGCAACCCCACGGTTTGGAAAAAGCATCAGGCTGGTCTGGGCAGAGAGGGGTCAAAGGTCAGGTATCACACTGATGTGGGCAACCGCATGCCTCGGCCCTGACCTTTAACCTGGGTGTGCACGAAGGACAGTCTCGCACTGTTCTGTTGAGGAGCGACGCAGCCGATTCACCGAACAGGCCTCATGCATGACTCTTTGAAGCACACAGTGGCAAAGACAAACAAACATTAGAGACAATACAGCGGAGCACACACACCGTCAGGCAGCAGGGATTAACATTGCATCTGTGATTAAGCACGCTTGAAACAAAACATGTGCACGGACATGCACACACACACATGACCTCCCACTTCCTCCCCGGCAAAACCGGGCGACGCCCCGTCCCACTCCCGCGAGCCTCGCTCCAGTCTAAATGGGATCCTGATGTTCTGTTAACCGAACCCCCACCCCCACTCCCTGCATCACGTCCCCCTTTGGCCAGAACTGAGGCTGTTAAACGCGGTTTTGCACTCCTCCCCTCGTCCTCAGCTGCTGCAGAGCGACATTGACAAGAGGCAGCTGTTGCGGTGGTGAGAGGGTGTGAGTGATGCGGCAGGCAGCAACCAAAGAAGATACACAGATAAGCTGTGGCAGATACTGGGACATATGGTGGGGGTCACCTCCAGAATGCACACTAAATATGTGAGCGCTTGCCTTTTTTTTTTTTAACAGCACATGTGTCTGCGGTTGTGGGATTTCTTTTCGCAAATTAACATGGAGGGATGGGAACATTTGGACAGAGTGGAGGATGTTGACGTGTTGAGAAGCTGCAGCATGTCTACACACAAGCTGTAGACCTGCCTGGAAGACAGGAAAAGGATGTCCTGGTCTAGACCAGAGAAGGGAGCCAGTTTAGGCATCTGGCATCATGTAACACTCTAATAAAACTCTTCCCCTTTTACTAACATTTCATTGTTGAGACAAAACCCAAACTCACCAAGACGCACATAGACAGAGTTTGACAAGCCCGCTGATAATGAGAGCACATGCAAACACGCACGCAGGCAAGCGGGCTCACCTTGTAAAAATGCATGCGCAGTCAAGGGTTTCATTAACTTTGGTTGAGTAATAAGCCTCTGTCTGCCAGATCTAGGCCTGAAGAGTTGAACTGTGAAAGTGTGTACGACTGTGTGACCACTGTTGTACTTGGCTTCATATGTGATGCTGTATTTCTGGCATGTGTTGCTTTCAGCAGAAGCTCAGATCCAGGTTCCTGGTCCTTATGGCAACGTTTTCATGTACAGCACGTGTGTGTGTGTGTGTGTGTGTGTGTGTGTGTGTGTGTGTGTGTGTGTGTGTGTGTGTGTGTGTGTGTGTGTGTAGTATATGGACGTTGGTGTGTGAGGTGCTGAGTGACACTCCCTGTTCCATTTTGTCAGGATGTGTCAGCGCCCTGATTGCCTTTTCTTTTTATCCCTCCAGCTCTCGCCTCGTCTCTTTTTTAGCTGCGTGCTGCAGCTCTCAACGGTTCAGAATAGCCAGGCTTTTAAAAAAAAAAAAAAAAACGTTGGTCGAAGTGTTGTTTTTATTTTCTGGGATCATCGCTCTGTTTGTCAGATTTCTCTCTCAAGGGCTGAACAGAGCGTAGTTTGACTGGTTGTGAAACAAAGCTAGTCTTTAGTTGCTTATCGGTTACATGCATAGACTATATAAAATTGGATATAGTCTCTGGGTCTAATAAGTGGAAACAATGTGGAATTGCCTTAACATGACATGACGGTGGGCTGTTAAATGGTTTTACGTAACGATGCTAACAATTCGTTTTATGGGGGAAAAAAACCGACTTAAAAGTGTCGTATGATCAGGGTTGTGTCTTGCATAGCCAGACCTGTGTGCACCATGCTGTGCCAATGCAAGAGAATGACATGGCTGCACCCATATATCATTCAAGCCCAGGATGTATCGATGGTACTCTTTATGAATAGTGTTGAGGGGGACCAGTTTTTTGTGGAACATTCACATCAGGGAGGTGAGAAGAACCAAGCATCCCTGTCTTTTTCGCATGATCTTTGTCGAAACCTCCCCCTTATAGTGTGTAGGTAGCTATCTTGTAGGTTGTTGTGTTGTGTTTTTTTTTTTTTTTTTTTTTTTCTTGGACATAAATGGCATAGGGTGAGGAGAGTGCTGACTGAAATAGGCGGCCGGTGGCAGGTTCATAACCACATTCTACATCTGGGAGTCAGAATCAAGGGTTTTTCAAGTCTGACAGCAGAGTTTGCATGCAAACTACAATCAATGTTTTTTTTTTAATCATCAACACAATTTCTTCTTAACCAAGTTTTTTTTTTTTTCTAACTTCCTAACATTATATTTATGCACTCTCCTTTCCCACTGTAGTTGTCATATGCAGATACACACAATCAGAGGAGTCAGTCCAGCCTTTCAGGATGAAGACCGGCCAGAGAGCATTTATTTTTACACACACACACACACACACACACACACACACACACACACACACACACACACACACACACACACACACACACACACACACACACACACACACACACACACACACACACACACACACACACACACACACACACACACACACACAAGGTGGTCCTATTTGTCATGTGATGCAAACCTTGTGATAGTTGATGTTATAAGAGACACATTCCAGCAAGATTTGGAGGGGGAATCTTAGATGTGTGTGTGTGTGTGTGTGTGTGTGTGTGTGTGTGTGTGTGTGTGTGTGTGTGTGTGTGTGTGTGTGTGTGTGTGTGTGTGTGTGTGTGTGTGTGTGTGTGTGTGTGTGTGTTTGTCTGAGAGTGAGTGTAAAGAGCTGGAATGCTTTAAATCAAATCAAAAACTGCACATCGTCCATCAGCAGGTCTTACTCTCACTCATCAGCGTGGTAACTTCACACCAGCAGCAACACAACCACAGATTACATCCCATTTGAGCCCCCCTCCACCCCCGTCATCTGGTAAAACTGTTGTTTCCACCATTAAGTAGCACCAGCAGCCTCACCGGCTCTTTTAACAGTGATGGAGGACACCAAAATCCCATCAGCCCCTTTAACCATGTGGATCCAATAACAAAGGTCATGTGTGTGAGGCCAGGGAGGATTCCAGTTCCTTTCACAACACATAGGAATTAACACAGAGCCGTAGGGAGGGTCCACCACCTGAATGTGGGCTTTTCTGTCTGTGCCACCTGTCCAACTAAAACAAATGATCTTCGTGTCTACATTTACAAACTGTATCATGATCAGCAGTCTGTGCAGAAGTCGACAACCTGGTCTCCATAGAAACAAAGATTTTGAGCACAGAAGTCTTGTATTTTCTCAAATGAACTGTGTTGTGTGGCTACATTTGCTGCCTGATGTGAACACTGTATTTCCATTTCATCATTTATAATTCATTGATTATTGAACAGAGGCCCACAGCATAGATCTCACACACAGAGGCTGTGGTTGTTAGTTTGTTGTGACCTTCAGTGTTGACTAGTTTGAATTCCTCCAAAAAAAAAAGACGATTTGTTGCTGATTTAGTGTAACACTGTCTACAAGCAACAAAGTGAGGGTGATGATGAAAACTGTGATCCTTCTTCTCACTGGATTTATTTTGAAGGAAAAACAGGGAAAAAAATGGATCTTTTAGGTCCCTCTGTGAGTAATTGTATTGTACAGCGTGTCATAAATACTGTGCAGTGTAAGTACATTAACCTACATTTATTTTCTAAAGAAAAATCTAAATGAATGAGAAAAGTTGCACATTATGATCACCTGATATTTACAGAATCTTTCTTATTTCCTAATTTAAATGATAAGATTTTTTTTTTTTATACTTTTCCATTGGAAGACCATACTATTGCATTCCACAGTTTGACAAAAATGATTGATCTCATATTGAGTTTCAAAACTCTGATGTTGTTTCTCTTGAAATGTTACAATGCCTAATGTGTTTATTATGGAGCTGAAACAATAAGTTGATTATTAGTAAGATGATAGAAAATTATTCCACTTCATTTTAATACATTTATATAAGTCTTTAAGCAAACATTTTCCAAAAAAATGCAAAGGTTTCAACACTTCAACTGAGAATATACGCCTGGTTTCTTTACTTTTCTCAACATTTTTCAATATGATGTGCAATATTACTTTTTTCAATACCATTGCTACTTTCACGAAAAAAAAGAAGACTTTTCGATTTCTATTCTCGTAAACTCATTAGTTAGTCTTTATTATCGCTATTGTTTTTAATCTTATGTTGATGCAACTTTTGAGCAATCTTTGGCACAACAATTTCCTTCGGGATTCCTTACGTTCTATTTTAATTGATCTTTATCTTAGTACGTTAAATTCGGTATCAACAGCTAATTGAAGAAAACAAACACATTTGTTGTCTTGAAATACTTTTACACATTCGCACCATTACATAGACGACAAGTACAAAGTTGGACAAATTAAAAAAAAAAAAAAAAAAAAAAATCTGCGTAAAGGACCTCATAAATACATGCATTAATATGCCCTGCAGCGTAAATACAACACGTATGCGTCAATGCATGTGTCATTTCGCAGCTCTGTTACCGGGATACTGTATACTACAAAAATGAGCTGTGATGGTTAAAAACCGGCCAGCCTGTCACTCTCCCGGAGCCCCCGCCCCGTCCGTCGGTCAGTTAACGGGAACTCCCCCCCAAGTTCCTCGGTTCTCCTCTCCCTGTTTATTCTCTCCGTGAGCTGTCACACACACACACACACACACACATACACATACACACACACACACATTCTCCTCCACACACACGGCGGAGCCGCTGCGCGTTTAAGCAGAGCCTCTTTGCTTGTTCCCCGGTTACAGAAAAGCGACTGTTTGATTTCGCAGTTCTGCGTCGAGGCTCGTCGTGACAGAGTTTTTGGAGACGGCTGAAGGAGGAGTGCAAACGGGGAGAGGGGGCGGGGGGGAGGAGGAGAAGAAGAAGGTAAGCGATGGTGTCAAAACGAGTGTTTTTTTTTTTTTTTTTTTTGTCTTCCTGGTCTCTGTGTAGAAACTTCGCCGTGTGATTAGCGTCTCCTCCGCCGTCTCGTGCATTGCAGGGATATTTCGCCTCTACCCGTCAGCTGCGGTGTCTTCGATAACTGGGGCGTGTTTATCGAAGTATTTGTGTTTGCGCGCGCGTAAATGGCGCGTGCGTATGCGCGCGCATTGCCCCTTTTCACATTAGGGGAGGGGAGGGGAGGGGGATCCTCCTGTTGTGTGAAAAAGTAAGTTTTGGAGATGGCAGATTGGAAGCGGATCATTTAAAGAAGGGGACAACCTGAACCCGCACCCCTGCAGAAAGTAGCCGGAGCTCCATGTGAGCGAAAGCTTTGAAGAAAGCTCCCGAGGCAGTCAGGTAACTTGATTTTTGTTCGTGCAAGTGAACCCAGCTCCTAGATTGGTGCAATTTTCGAAGTTCTTTTTGACTGAATATAAAATACTGACCCTTGTAAGTTGCAAAACTGTTTGGGTAATAAAAAAAACCCAAAAAAACTGTTTTCCCCCCCACTAAACTTAATGTTTGGAGAGTATTATAGACTAATAAAAGGAATTAAGTTATGTTTTTTTTGCAGTACATGTTTGGTTCATGTGGCAGTATCCTGTTAGGGTGTCTTAAGAGCCCGATGTTGGGCTTTAGAGCACTGCAGCAAATGCGTCAAATAAGTCAGGAAAGTACATTTTCACGGCACGCTTGCAACACCGGAGCACAGAAATGCAATCAAATGTATAAACCGAAAAAAATACAGGAGAAGATTTCACGTAAGATATATCTACATGTGTGGTGCTCGCAATTTATCACTCCTGTGTGTCTCTTGTGCATGTGCATGTGCGCTTACGTCCTTCAGCACTCCCATAATGTGTTTGTTTGTGTGTATGTGCCCTGGTGGTGATATCCTGTCAGATCCTGTGAGGTGGGGGTCAGTCACTGGGTCTCCCCTCTGGAATTCTCCTAGAATAGATGCACACACTCTCAGAGACATCTTCAGTCAGTTTAATGTCTTTTCTTTTAATGATGAACCATGATGTGCTTTGATTTCAAACTGGCTGCTGCAGCTTATTACTTTTGAAATTCGCTTTATTTCAAAGCTCCACAAATAGATGGACTTTATCATCTGTGACGCTGTGCTCTCAAGTTAGAGCGTGCGGTTTTCTCCTTGATGCGGACACCGATATGCTCTCTGTGTCGGTTTAATTTCAGTCTCATTCAGTCCAGTTAAGTCTGCATCTGTATGTGCAGGTCCATTTTTCCTCTTCTTTGCAGTATCCGGTTTTGGAGCTGGCTTTTTGGAGCATAACAAGTGTTTTTCAAATTGCTGATTCAACCTTTAAGCTGAGTAGCTTCAATATTGGAGTCAATAAATCACTGCACATCACTTTTTGTTGTGATATTTTTTCCTCCTTCTTCTGGACAGTGGGGAGTGACAGGAACGAGTCAGGCTAACAACAAACCAATGCTTTCTTGTTGCTCCCCAGGCTGTTCTGTGTGTGTGTGAGATGTAGTGAGAGAAGGAATGAGAGGATCTTGTCTACTGTAACTCGAGCCTGGCTGGACACACTGACTCTTGGAAGGCCACAAAGACCGCTCTGCATGAACTGAGGGGAATGTGGAAGTATGTATGTATGTATGTATGTATGTATGTATGTATGTGTGTGTGCTGCATCACCAAACACAGACCCGTCTTAACCGACGTGCATACACTCACATCACCACCACCACCACCACCACAATCACCATCAGTGACAGACTTTGAACTGAAACTATGGATCAAATAATAGATTTTTCGATTAACTTTGGCTTCTTAAATTTGGCTTCTTTTATACCATTGTGAATTACAGTGATGCACCAGTCTGGCTTCCCCTTTGCTATTTGTGCTTTCTAAACTTGGGGTGTCTGCCAACATTGAGTACCAATCTGTACTCTCTTTCTTCCCTGATCTGCGTTTTAAGGAAACAAATTGGAGCTGCAACAATTATACACTTTGCTGTTTAAAAAAATAATTTATCAACAGCAATTTTGATAATATTATGATTTGACTAAATTTTTTCTAGATTTTGGGGCTTCTCTTCAGCCTGAACTGATGTGTGTGTGTGTTAAAGCAAAAACAGGAGAGCAGGAGAAAAAGCAGTTCTTGGTGGGAATGTGAAAAACAAACAGAATATTCATGTTTTCCTCTTTGTCATGGATGGACTGGACAATGCATTACGAGTGTGAAACATGATGTTGAGTCAGTTCGCGGCCTGACATTTACTCTGAGTAAACCTACCCAAGAGCCTCAACCCACATGGGGAAAATTAGTAAATTCACATTTAGGAGCGAGAGAGGAGAGGAGAGGAGAGGAGAGGAGAGAGGCCATTTACCTCCTCCCTCCTCCATTGATCAGCTGGAGCTGTGGCTTCCTCTTATATCAAATTATTTCAGTGCTTCTTGATACTGAGATGATGACATTAAATGGTGCTTTTCTTGTCTTGATCCCTTTGAAAAAGGGCCTTTTACGTCAGCTTAATCAATTTTAAATAATGGCAGTCCTGTCCTTCCACTTTTTAGTCCCTTCTTCTTCGTGTCCTTTCACTACATGTTGCAGAGGAGGTTCTGTTTATTTGTTTTAACTGGCTGCTTATCTATTTGGTCTTTTGCATTCTGCTCAGATAGATAGTTGGTGGGCGGACTGGTGGGCGGATGGGCAACTGAATCTGCGTCCGTTTTGAAATTGAGCCGTGGTTTTTCGCAGTCCCTTACAGGTGTGTGTCTTTTCACAGGTGCTTGTTGTTCCCAAGCTCTGTCAGTGTGTGTGTGTGTGTGTGTGTGTGTGTGTGTGTGTGTGTGTGTGTGTGTGTGTGTGTGTGTGTGTGTGTGTGTGTGTGTGTGTGTGTGTGTATCTTTGTCAGTGTGTGTGTCTATGGGTGTGCATTCATGTGTGATATTAAGTTGGGTTACATCCATTTCTCACATAGGTGTAGAAGGACAGTGAGTGCCTAGCAACAATATCCCATTGGAACACATTGGGAGTGTCCTGATGTAATGGAGTAATGACTGTGGTTGTGGTGGTTTAGTGCAGACAGATGTAGGATGGATCAGTGGGCTGAATCACCAGCTGCAGAATCGCAACGTCCTGTTTCATTCTCGTTCATGTCAGGTCTATTCAAGGCTGTTTTAGGCATCATATGCAACATTTGCCAAGAAACAAGTAACAAATAACAGATTAGTTTTAGATCGTCCGTTGCAATTTGACAAAGGCAATAAAATGTTCAGGTTCATGACGTTTGATTGCAAAGTCAGGCTGCATTTAACAGAGGATATACGTTTGTTTATTTACAATGTTCCATTTATCTGAAAATCCAGAAACCAGAGTAGTTGAATAAATTCTTAAGTTGCATGTCTGTCTGTGCTGGAAGGAGAAATTCTGCTCTTACTCTTCCAGTGGTTTCTTTTTTAGTTTTTTTTTTCCCGTTAGAAAGTTTGTTTGGGGAACTTTTTCTTCTACACGCTCAGGGTCCACGGATGGAGGGTGTTGAATGTTGTACAAATTCTAAGATTGTTAACTCCTGGAGTACACTGACACGGGTAAGAGCAGGTTTTTAATTCAGTAAAAGTATATTAAAAGTGCACTCTGTAGTTTCATCAAATCCTGAAATGTATCACACCCTATTTCCAAATCTTCCTCTCTATTTTTGCAAATGTTAACGATGCATACGGAGGGAGTTTAATCACAACTCCATCAAAATTAAAATGTCACTCGATGACATTCAGTTTTGTTGTCATTAGGTTTATTTCTGCTACTTTTGTGTGACTACTTTCATCCGTAGCTCTGCAGGGAGTTTTTAGATGGCTGAGAAAATAACTCTGATGATTTCATAACTGAATGGATGGAGACTTCGAGACTACAAATTCATGACGGACAGACGATTAGACAGGTGTAAATGGAGATGCTGAGTGGCAGTGTGGGAATAACCACTACGGCAGCCACGGTGAAGCACCTTGTAACTTGTGTTTTGGATAGTAGTATCCAGTGAATTCAGCATTTTTGGAGGTTGAAGCATATTTAGGACTAAAAGTCAGACTCTCTCAGATTGTGCTGCATTTATTTTGACCATTTCTTTTTAAATCTCTCACTTAAAAGTTTCCCAACTTTGTGAAAGGAATATTGCTGGAGTAGCACTTTAAAATGTGTTTTGAGTTACAAAACATTAACTGGGATTTGAGAGGACAGGTGCTGTTGGACATTATAAGAAAAATGTACAGATTGCACCTTTTTAATGAGAGCTCCAGCTCAGCAGTGGAGGGTGCACTTTCTTTTTTTTTGCAATTCGAGTAGAAATGCAAGAAAAACACCCAGTTATAAACATTCAATAGATGGACTAGATGTTTTGTGAATCTGTGAAAGCTACACCAGCACAGACGTGCAAGATACTAGTGTAGTCAATAAAACCGAGTGACGTCAGAGCAAAGTAAGAGGTGGAAACTGTTTGAACTGCAAGGACGCACATGCACATGCACACGCACACACACACACCTACCTCTTCGTTTGAGTCAGGACAACTCCCTGATATAGTGTTTAACTCTCCGTCTCACAGCTACTGTCTGTCAACAAGACTTTTGTGTGCACGTGTGTGTAGGCAGAGAGTGAAGCACATAAAGAAAAGAGCGATTCCAGTGGCACACAAAAAATGAATTAAGTTTCATTTTTGGGTTACTTTTCATGCAAAATTATGAGTTGCATAACACCCACACCCTAAGTCTGTGTGTGCTCCTGTCTGACTGTATGTCTGGATGTGTGTCTGTGTGTGTGTTGGTCTATGGGTGTGGTGTGTCCGTAATCAAGCCAACATGAAACTGTTTACCAGGCCACCGACTGCTGTTGGACTTCTCACATTTATGCTTTCTAATTGATTCAGAGTGTGATTTATGTAGCTCTCTGCACCCACATGTGCTCGCCTGCCCTTGGTTGTGCAACACAGACAAGCACACACACACACACACACACACACACACACACACACACACACACACACACACACACACACACACACACACACACACACACACACACACACACACACACACAGACACATCAAAAGCTGTGAGTTACTCATCACTTCAGCACAGGGCATTATTGTATCGAGCGTCTTCGTGGCCCTTTTAGCGACACAGTCATTCACATTTCCCAGCAGCATATGTGTGTGTGTGTGTATGTGGGTGGTCGTCTCGTATTCCATGTCACACTGCCGGCTGCTAAAAATGAAGACGTGACAGGGAAAGTGTGAGTGTGTTAGTGAGAAGTGTGTGTTTGAGGGGGAGGGGGCGATGGCGGGGTGGCACACTTGGAGCTGTATCTCAATAATCTGAGATTATGTACTCTGCTTGGTTATCATCCTTTTTGGCATCAGGTGCACATGTTGAGCCAAAAAAGTTAGTTTAGCTTTTCTAATGAATTTTTATAAACGTTAACTTTCATATCGCAAATCCCATTTTACCACAGAGAAAGATATGAGAGTCAATCAACCATCAAGCGAGGTAGCCATCTTGAACCGAGTTTGTTTTCAGGAGACTCTGTCTGTGATCTTTTAGTGATTTGTCTGAATTTTGAATTTTGAGAGCGACTGAGAAATGAAGAAAGAAAGTTTTGGAGTTTTGACAAAGCTGCTTCAGTTATCATACTGTTTCTTTGATATTGACATCATCAACAATTATTTAAAGATTCAGTGTGTAGGGTTTAGGGGGAATCTATGGGCAGAAATGGAATATGATTTACATTAGTGTATAATCACCTGGAATTCATTGTTGTTGTGTTTTTGTTACCTTAGAATGAGCTCTTCATGTTTATGTATTGGAAGCAGGTCCTCTTCCACGGTGCACACCATGTTTCTACTGCTAACCTAATGTTTGGTGGTGATGAGACAATAAAGAGATGAATCTTTGGTAGGTAAGGGTTAAATCTAAGAAGGATATTTTACATATTAGATTTGAATATGGTGTAAATCTAATATTTAGAATTGCCTAATTTGGTTGTGTAATTGAACGACAGTCAAAGCAAAACAAGAAAACAAGATTATCTGTAGAAAATCCTTAAGATATGACACTTGGAACAGATTTTTAATAATATTTAACTTATCATTTAGTATACCTCTGTGACGTGAATTGGAGAGATAATCTGAGGTCATAAGCAATAATATTCATGTTATCTAGTTCAAGTGTGAAGTAGCTTGTGCCCATTCTGACACAGCCTAAAAATGTAAACAACGACAATAAGTTGCTGTGGTTGTCAAAATAAAGCCCAAACACTGCAGAGAAGTCATAAAACTGAATGCAGCAGCGTTAGGAATAGAACCCAGTCAACAATGGGGTGATTCATACATGAGTGAGTGGGAAGTGGACTGTGCCCATGTGGCCTCTCCTAACCACCTTTAACCACTGTGAGATCCACCCTGGGAAAAAGGAAGTAGGAAGAAAATAAAAGGAGGAGGAAGATCAGGCAGAGAGGGCAAAGATTAGTGAGACAGGGATGAAGATCCGGACACTTTGATTCACAGATCTCCCATCATCCCTCTGCTCCTCTTTGACTGGCTCTATTGTGGCGGCAGTAAAGCGTGCTGATTGGCCGGTTGGTTCTGAATGTCACTGCTTCTCGTCCGTGGACTCTGGAATTTGTGTGTGTGTGTGTTTTTGTGTGCGATGAGTTAATAGCTATCCATTGAGTGGTTGATTGTGTCCTGTTGTCCACACTGGCCCTCTTTGTCCAGACCCTACACACTCTCACACACACACACACACACATCTGAATCTGAAGCACACATTCCTCCAGTGGCAGCACACTGGCCAGGAGAGAAAGGAAAAGAGAAAGAAAGAACGAACAGCACCATTCATAGTCATGGCGGTCTGGTTCTTTCTGGCCCCAGTTCCAGACATGAATGGGTCTGATGCTAAAAATATTTTATTGCTGCTTTTTTATGCCCATTTTACTCCTCCTGCTCTTTTCATTACCTCTCTCCTCCGTAGCGTGCTCTCACAGTGGAATCAGACGAAGCCTGCGCTGCATTAACATGTGTTTAATAGCATTTCTGAGGTTATAGAGTAAAGACTGTGGTTGCAGCTCTTCCAAGGTGTAAATGTGTGCAAGCGCAACCACCTTCGGGCAAAACGACTCGAAAACAGAAGCACTAGATTAGAAAGACGGCAAGCAAAGGGGAAGACGACTTTAGAGAAAGGTCATGAGGCAAATCCAAAGCTGTGACATCATAAGCAGACATTCTGTGCTTTTGCCCATGTGATGTCCCGGCCCGCAACATAACTGAGCTGGATAACAGACCGGCTGATTAAGTGACGGAGGCAAAGGGCTGCGTTTTATTGGTTGGTGTGGGCAGACCTTGTGTCTCGGTGTTTACCACAGACGGAGAAAGACGAGAGAAAAGATGGAGACATGGCGAAGGAGTGGAGGGAGACATGAAGGGAAGGCAGCAGAGAAAGATTGACAGTAATCCAGCAAAACTCACAGGGAGAGGGAAGTAGAAAGACAGAAATGTGGGTAAATTATTTGATCCGCTTTTGGGAATTCACTTCACCACAGAAATACCTCCAGTGCAGCATGGGAAATCGGGGTTGGGGTGGAGGGGGTGGGGGGGCTATTTCAGGCTTTGCTCCTGTTTGTTATGCCAGCCTGCATTTCGGGGCAGAGTAAAGGTTTTGCTGAGCTCTAAGTACGTTAACATGCGAGTTGGGAGGAGGAGGAGGAGAAGAAGAAGAGGAAGAACAGGAGTAGGAGGAGGGCAGAATTTTCTTTCAGAAGAGGAGGAATGACCCAGTTGTACCAGTGTGCCCTTTCTTGTTTTTTTCCCGGTAGGTTTAATCTAAATCCATTCAAGAAGGTTTATTGGCAAGATAAGATCGGCCTGACATTGCCAAGGCTTAAGTGCATCTCTCCCTCTTTCTGGTCGGGCGGAGGCGGAAGTAGGTTGGTGGTGAGAGAGCAATGACAGCCTTTATCTCGGTCAGTAAACACAAGCCAAGGGAGTCCCTACATTGTTTATGCTGCGTCTCTAACTCCCCACTCCCATACGTACACACTTAGAGGACATTGTTACACAATAGCTCACTCTGAAACACACTGAATATAAGGATGGTAGTGCACACACGAAATCAAGGTCACATGTGCAAGGGCACACGTAAGCAGAGTGTGTATACACACACACACACACACACACACACACACACACACACACACACACACACACGAGGCTGTGGTTGGACAAAGCAGTGGTGTGTGTTTTTGTGCGCGTGTGCGGTGGATTGTTGGCAGCCAGTATACGGTGAACTGGTCAGATCCCAGCACACTCAAGCTTCCCGCCTGCCTGCCAGTCTGACCACTAGCTTTGTGTGTGTGTGTGTGTGTGTGTGTGTGTGTGTGTGTGTGTGTGTGTGTGTGTGTGTGTGTGTGTGTGTGTGTGTGTGTGTGTGTGTGTGTGTGTGTGTGTGTGAGCGTTTGTGGCATCTGTATAGTTTGCCATCACTTCCTATGATTGTCAGCGCTACATCCTTGTGGTTTCCATGGTTACAGATAGTGCTGGATTCCCACTGAGCGACAGACATGCACAGACACCAGACAGATGAGAGGTAACTTCAACTGGTAGTTACAGTCGAGTCTTGCTGAGAGCTGAGACCCAAGAAATCGTCAAACATGGATTTAGTTTTTTCTTTCTCCTCTTCTAATGTGTTGGAGAGACATCAGACATTTCCCCGTCTCTGCTGAGAGAAAGCAAGGCTGCAATTTAGATAAAATCCCTCCCAATCATGCAAAACATTTTTTCCGACTTAAAGTAGATTTAATTTACGAATTATATGGGTTTGGCATGATTGGTCGCGTGGTTAGGTTTCATTGGACACAAATTCAGAAATATCTTGAAATGTTGTCTGTCAGGCCCCTAATAAAACCTCTGAGAAATGTCCCACCTGTTGCTGTTTGCATGTGTAAGATACAGGCCTTTCTGGCTGCAGAGATTGGGATTTCTTTGATTCTTAATCTTATTTCGGCTGAAAGGATGACACATTTTTGCTGTCAGTAGAAGACAATTGCAGCTTGTTTCTTTCCATTTTCCTTGTCAATTTTTTATTTTTTACATTCAGAAAATCTGTTTATTCACTTATGTCCAGCTGTTGGAAATGAGGCATTTTAGCATTTTGTTTGTGACATTTTGAGCCTTTACTCGAAACTCTCTTGACAGTTGGTTGGAAACAGCTTCTCGTTGCCAATCTTGCCAATTATTTTGTTCTTCTGGAAGCCAGTACTGTTTTTGACTTGTTTTGCATGAGCAACAGTTTCAGTCTTTCTCTTCTTTCTCTCTTTCTTTCCTCTTTCTTTCTGTCTTCTGTATCTCCATGTTTCTTCTGATCTGTTCAGACAACCCGACAGCACTTTCTTCCTCTTTTTTCCCCCTCCATATCTTCTTCCTCTGACTTCTCATCTGTCCAGCTACAAGCCCCTCAGGGGGAGAAACACCAGAGACATGAGAGTCAGTGTCTTTGATCCAAACTGAATGAGAGGACTTGTGTTTGGGTGTGTACGATATTTGTCCTTGTACAGTCAGGGTTTTAAGACCTGCTGCACCTCCATCCTCACCGTTATAATATTGGTATAAATACCTTCATGCTCTCATTGCTCATCTGGAGATTTCTCTTTTTCCCCCCCTCTTGTATATTGTGTGTGTGTGTGTGTGTGTGTGTGTGTGTGTGTGTGTCGGTGCCCCATGCCTGCCAGAGCTAAGATGTGGTAGTTTGATATCGTTGGCGTTCTTTCATCAGTGAGGTGATTCTCCTGCTATGTGTTTGAACTGCAGTGAATCAAAGACAGCTTGTTGTACGGCTGCAGCTGCGACTGTATCACCTGCGCGCCGAATCTACCGGGCCTGTCTTTTCTCTTTTCTTTCATTTTTGATTTCTTTGTAGCTGTCCAGGCTTTGTTCTTTTTTTTGCACGATACTGAAGCCAATTTCAGGCTGATCTTTCTTTCATCTGTTATCAGCCAGTGTCACACTCTGTACAATTAACAGCTAGCACAGCATGTAATCTATCCAGAACAGCTGTAATGAGAAATAGAGAGCTTTGAAAATTCCCTCCGCTTACAGGCAGTGTTTGCTTGCCGAGTCATGGGGGACGGATATTAACACAAAGAGAGAATTTTGCACTATCGAGACTGCAACTTGGAAGATACACATTGCTGAAGGCTTTTGTTTGTTTCAACTGAACTTTTAGAAAATGTCTTTGCATACAAGAAGTGCTACAGATTCTTTCCCCATCACTTACACTGAAGAAACAGTAATGGATATGAGTAGGCCTATTATTTTAAGATTGGCTTGTTAAAATGTGAACTTCTCCTTTAAGTCAAACTTTTATTTTTGTCAAGATTACTGACACCACTTAGATTTCAAATTTGGAACTATTTTTGCTCCAAACTTTCAAGGAACATAATGCTTACTGCCGTAATAAATCCAGTGTAAGGATGCACTGAACCAAGTATTTCTTTCTTGTTATCAATCAATCAGGATATTTGCAAATATTGAAAACCAATCCAATGCAAGAGCTCTTTTCACGATAATTTAGAATATTTCTACCACCTTTAAGTGATTCGACTGTTTGCTGTGAATGTAGCTCACAATTTTTCACAGACATGTTAAGATAGAAACTAAATTTATCTCAATTACTTTGATGCTTTTAACATCGAAAAAGTGTGTTCTCCCATCCATTATGGACAATAAGGATAATAAAAACATTGGTTGTAGTGTATGCAAGGTGATTTATAATTTCCTGTTATGCCTTCCTGTGAACTTTGCAGCAAGCCTTCCAACATAATACAGTCATATAGGTCATTTGTTCCCACCCTCACATACAACCCACAGAAGTGTTTCCTAAATTAGCAGCCCTGGTTAAGTTTAGTCACAAACAAATCTTGGTTTAGGTCAGAGAAAGGTAGTAGCTTGGGTTGAAATGATGACTGAAAGTGTGCTGTGTGTTGAAGTTACTACTTCCTTAAACTTATGCAACCTAGTCATCATGGAAACCATAAATATGAGGATATATAAGACTCGCATGAAATAGACATCTTTTGAAGTGCATTGCTTCTCCAGGGCACTAGATTTTCGTTATTTATTTGACCTCTAGAGATTGTTTGACTTTAAATTTGTAACTGTTGGTTGTAAGCTGCTTGCATAACAGACCTGTGGGGTCGTGTTTTGCTGGAGGACAGTTTCGAACTATGAATCTCCTTCCACACGCAACTGGACATATTTTATTTAGACAGAAGAAAACGATCCTAATCTTAAGATTTTATACAGCTCAATGCATGAGTATGAGTATTCGGTAAAAATAGATTGCAAAAGTATGTGTAGAAGTCCCAGTGAAAATAGAATGACAACATACTACGAAGTAAAATTAAATACAATTAGGACGAGAATACAATCTCATGCTCCTTCTTTCCCAGTCTGTGCTTGTTGATTGCATCCTGATTAAAGGCTGAGTTTTAAAGTTGTCATCTTAGAAACATCGAACTGCATGTTGACTACACTGATGTGGCCTGTGTGTGTAATTACACTGTAATTTTATCATGGTAACGTTGTGATTAAGCAGTGATTTACTGGTTTATTTGTAGCAACATTGTATAGAGTTTCACAATAGAAACCAACACAATCCAGTGACAGGCTGCGTGGGTAGAGCGCTCATGGGAACTGGAGTAGCTTTTAGCATTCAGGTCCTCAGGGACGGCTGGGATTGTGTTGTTGTTGTTGATAAAGTCACTCCCACAGTTTCAGGGCCAACAGAAATATAGTTCCTGCTTGTGCTCACAGCTTCTCACATTTCATTATTGATGTATGAAAACCTTTTAAAATGTGAGAACTCATCATAATGTCGACTTTTAGGAAACTTAAAAATAGCTTTTGTGTTTTTCATGTTGAAAACTCACACACTCCAGCTCACGCCTCACATTGTTTCATGTTTGTGTTCACATGCCCTGAAGTTCAGATGCAGTATGTACAAGTACGCACATGCACAATTTGAATGCGCCCAAACACACAGAAGGTGATGTTCAGAGCTGTGGATCGGAGCCAAGAAACACTCTTCTAAGAAACTTGAGCCTTTTCCTCCTCCGTCTTCTCTCCATCTTCTCATGTCATCATTTCAGTGGCACGGGGATTATTTTGATCAGTTCTTTATTTCATTGATTCTTCTACTTTACTCTTCCTTTTGTACGGTCAGTTTGTAACGTGATAAAAAAAAACAAATGACTGTTTAACAAAGGAATTGATCACAAACAGCAGTGTAACCCAGGTTCAAAAATGGAAATTTTCATAACCTATTGATCATTCTGTGACACTTTAGATTTGTCTTGCAGTTAATATTAATTTGCTTTATAGAGTACATATTAAATTAACAGTATTGTTTGAGGGATGTCCTACTGATACCCAGTCACACAACCAGCTAAAATTTTAAGTTTCATGTTTTGCAATGTGCAAAATGTGCAAGGTGTTAAATTAAAAGAAATTTAAAGAATTTAGGTTTGTATCAAAATGATCTCTGCAGCTTCCTTGTGAATTTTCCTCTTAGTAATTTACTTTCACTTTAAGTGTTTCTAGAGATATTACTATAATATCACACAAGTATTTGTGATCTAGATAAAAACCAGTGTAGCTGAAATGGCTGAATGCAAGTGCAAAATCTTCAGTAAGACATTGGGGAGTAGGTGAAATCCTTAAAACAATGGTCAGTGTGGCTGATCAGGGAAATGAGGCTCTGTTATCACCTGATATTCTTCCTGTTGAAAAACCCGTTTTTATAAAAGTGACAAAACACAAAGCATTTATCTGTATTTTCATGACTAAGTCTTCATATGCTTTGTATGTAAAATCACACACAGAGAAGTCAAATCCGTGCACCGCAGACTTGCATCCTGCTCGCATGCATATCAACACAATGACGTCCAGGCTGGTTCACAGTAATACAGTTCGACTACAGACAAGTGAACAACAACAACAACAACAACTGCAGTAACAGACTGGTTTATATTCAGTGTGTGTATCTTTGATGCTGTGACGTCAACAGAGTGTATGATACCTGTGTTGTAGGCCTGAGAGCGATCAATTGTGCATGGAGCGCTGAGGATACAGAACAGCCAAAAAAAAAGTCTATTCACTGTTGCTGGGTGAGAAAAATCACTGGCCGATAAATCTATGGTGTGAATTTAATCTCGAGTTGCAGCCCTACTTCTTTTTTTTCCGAATACTTCTTGAACAAGAAATTGTCCTTCTTATCCATGTATTTAAAAATAAATTAATCGACCATCTATATATGTGAAGCCACGTTTAAATCCAACGTGTCTTGTCTGTTTCTGTCCTAAAAACACAACATTCTGGCGTGCCCGGATAGAAAAGGTGCAGACGAGGTGAGGATAGGATTTGAGCGTTAATATTCACCCTGTGGCAAGGCAGTCTGTTCAGAACGTGAGAGACGGAGAGAGAGAGAGAGAGAGAGAGAGAGAGAGAATGTGAGAACGTGACAGTGAGGGAAGGTATCCAAGATATCCATCATTTAGGCTGAATCAGGAGAATGCAGGCAACTCGACCCCCGGGCGTCAGAACTTGTATGTAGGCCGTATACCTCGGGACGCCAGCGTTGCCCTCTGAATGCCTTCCTTTTCCTCCACCTCCTATGGATGCAATACGCACTTAAAGCATATTAATCACGCGTTAAAACCCTGTCAGTCGGTTTTCTCATAAGTCACGTTGTAATGGCTTGCATTCAAAGGCTGCTGTCTTTGTTTTCGCCTGTCTCCGGGTATGCAAAGCCTGCCTTTTTTGTCATGATGAAAAGGGATGATGATAGATTGTAAATTAGAAGGAGTAAAAAGAGAACGTGTTCTCTAAACAGAGAGAATCTTTTGAGGTGAAAAGATGACGAACTCCACCTTTTTTCTTTCTTTCTTAGTCTCTTGTCAACGTGGATGTGTTGCTGGCATTGTTGGCTGTTTCTGAGGGGGCGTATGGGCATCTAGGGAGGTGAGTAGCTATAAAGAAAGGTAAAAGAGTTGGAGTATTGTGGTTTTCTTTCCTTCTCAAAATCCCAAAGTCCCTTTCCTTTCTTTTCTGTTTTTTTTAAGCATGATGGGCTTCCTCAATTCAACTCTTTTAAGTCAGAATATCTCGTCTGCTAAAACCCAGAGTCTTAATCCCAAACAGTGCGGTGTGTCACAGGGAAAAAGAGAGTTGAGAAGATGGGAAGCTTTTTTTTTTAAAGACACGGACGAATGACTGATGCTTTTGAAATGGGCAAGTCTTTCCCCAAAAGATGAAATCTCTGGACTTAACTTGACACAAAGGCCTTTGGCTTTCTGAATAGATCATTATAACGAGAAGCTCCCCTCTTGACTTTTTATAATGAGGCTTTTCGGGAAGCTGCTCTTTAGTTGCAGACTAGAGGGGTGGAGACAGGGGAAGGATCGAAGCCAGTTTCCCAGAGGTTTACTGACTCCTGACTTCAAAGGCCCAAAACAGTCTCACTGTAACTACTGCTGCAGGAGCCAAATCCCGAGGGATCAGGAGTGTGTTTGTGTGTGTGCATTTCCAGTAGTGGGAAATTACACCTCAACACTGTTGACATAAAAGAGCCAGTAAAGTCAAAATGTTGAAGTAAATATAGTTTTGTTTTTTTCTTTGTTTTTTGAGAATTTTAAAATGATAAGCATAAAAGATGACTGTTTGTTATCAGTATTGATTATGTGGTGCTTGTTTCATCATCTGAGATGGAGATGCAATAGAAAATGATTCTCCCTCAGACTTCTTCAGAGTGTAAGAATTCAAAACATCCTCTTCTACATTTAAAGCATGCAAATGTGATTTAATTTTTAAACTTTATGTATAAATATGCATGATCTTTTCATCCACTACTGGCAGCTTGGTGATCCATGAACTTGTGTGGGTGGTTTTCTGTGCGACTTGTAGACCTTATGTGCAACAAACTGTGCAAGTGTAGGTGTCACTGTGTGTCTGCATGCATCGTACAGTACCTATTAGTGTGTGCGGTCAGATGTGTGTGTGTGTGTGTGTGTGTGTTTAACAGCAAACAGATGTGAGGCACGGAGTTGGAAGACTTAGCAGTATACTGACAAGATGACGTGTGTCTGCCTTCCCCCGTCTGCCTGGAGCTCAGGAACGCTGACTGGAAAACTTGGAATCATTGCTCTCACTGCCTGTTCGTGATATATGGAAACACACACTCACATGTAAATGTATAACATTTACTGGCAGCTAATAGTAAGAAGAAAGACACCCACACAACTTCTTGACATATAACGTTTACGGCCTTCTCAACTTTTATGGGAATGCACACGCGCGCACACACGCGCACACACACACACACACACACACACATGCGCACACACACACACACACACACATGCGCACACACACACACACACACACACACACACACACACACACACACACACACACACACACACACACACACACACACACACACACACACACACACACACACACACACACACACACACACACACACACACACACACACAGACAGACTTAAGTACTGAGATATGAGCCAATGACACATCGCAGCAGTATCCGACATGCTGTCATACAGAATGCATGAGGGATTTGAGACTTTAATTTGGTGTTGCTGGAGATCTGTGTGCTACTTCTCAGTGTGTGTGTGTGTGCGTGTGTGTGCCTGCGGGTGTGCGTGTGTGTGTGTTGCGTCAGATAAGGCAGAGCTAACAGAGCTTTTTAGGACCTTTCTTTGATCTACCTCACACAGCAGCCACATAGTGCGAAATATGCTATTTTTTACATTGACTCTCAGTGGTGATGATGACATCCAGTCCTTTCTGCCTTTTCAGGTTCACCATGCAGTTCTTCTTACGCTCACTGAGCAGATTTATAACATGGGTGTGACACTGAGGTGAGAGTAGCAGCAGAATCAACAAAGTCAATAAGAATTTAGCAGCAGGATTTGATTGATGTGATGCTGGAATATTGAGATACTACATATCAACATTAGTTTGTGACGTGTAGGGGACGTCATGGTGGGTTGCGACTTAAACAAAACCTAAAAGCTGCGTTTTGCTGGTGAGTAAAGGGTGCTTTACAGATCTGATATACTTTACATCACCAAAGATCTGGCAAGCTCAAATCTTTCTCCTGAATTCAGTAAAATGTCCCATATTGTACAGATTAAGATTTCCATTTATTTTTTGATCACAAAGCGGGTCTAGGTGCTTCATAAACACTCAGAGAACCGGACAGTTTGTATGAATAAAAGCAACTCTAAACTCGACTTTTTAGTCTTCGTTTTTTTCCTGTTTGTATTATGTCTGCAGTTTGTGCTTGTTTTAAATTCTCCTCATTTTTCCCTTCTTGAAATTCTGCAGCCCTTTTTGTCTTCTTAAAGGTGCTATGTAAATTAACTTGACGTCTAAGCTTTGAGTGCGTGACTTTCCACAGTCACTTACTGATGATCCACTGACACTGGTCTATAATAGACATCACTGTTGGCAGGCAGTGTGACTGTGTGTGTGACTCGCTGGGCTATTGGTCAGTGTGTTAGTATGATAAATTGTGACAGTAGTCAGTGTGATGATCCAGGCTTGCAGCCAGTTAGAGCAGCGTTCCCCCTCCGCCTTTGAACTGCTGCTATGCTGTTATAATGAGGGACTTTTCTTTTCTAAGCCTAACCCAAGGGAGTGTGTGTGTGTGTGTGTGTGTGTGTGTGTGTGTGTGTGTGTGTGTGTGTGTGTGTGTGTGTGTGTGTGTGTGTGTGTGTGTGTGTGTGTGTGTGTGTGTGTGATGCATGGTGAGTCATACATGCCGTCGCCATTGTCTTTATATTCTTGACATGCTGGCCCAGAGATCTTGTTGTTTTCTTCGTCCTCCAGGTGGCAGAAACAAATAAAAAGAAAGTGTGTGTCTGTGTGATCGTGTGTGAGTGTTCATTGCCCTCAATGAGATACTTTCCTCATATACAGGTTCGTCTCACATGAGGTCACCACGTTCGTTTGCATAAACTCTGGCCTGCAAGAGTGTGTGCGTGTGTATGTGTGTGTGTGTGTGCGTGCGTGCAATGACAGCAGAGGCAGGTAGCCCCCCTCCTCAGCTCTCTGTTAAATCCTGGTTTGACATTATTTGGGTCTAATAAGCCATACTCAAGTCAGCTCATGTAGTAAATCTTTGCCATTGTGCGGCCATATTACAAACAGATGTACACACACACACACACACACACACACACACACACACACACACACACACACACACACACACACACACACACACACACACACACACACACACACTAACTGTACATACACGTAAATACAGCCTGCAGCTAAATTTGGAAGACCCACTGAGCCTCTCCTTCTCTTCTTATGTTTACTTGGAATCTTTAGTGTGACCAAACCCAGTTTTCTGACCTGGTTCGACAAACAACCTCTTTTTATTGTTTCATTTTATGTTGTGCTTCGTTTTCATGTGTTTTATTCTCCTTTCTTATTCTCTTTTACTGCCATCCTGCTCACTAGATCTTAGTGGGAAAGTAGATCTTTCCCACCATTTGTATTGCTAACTTAATCTGTCTATAATCCCTGTCCTTCATTCACTCCCTTCATACCTGACACTCAATAGTTAATCATCATTGTCATTTTGAGTCATCACCATCATTAAAGAAATATCTTTTTGTCAGCATGGGTCCGGACACATTTGCAATATCAACATGAACCTGACACTTCAGCAGAGAGCAAACATCATATGTATTGTCAAAGTTTTGTGGAACACAAAGAAGTCGCAATGACCTAAATCCAACGAGTGGGGGTGAGGAGAGGGCTGCGATTGTGTTGTTACGGGCAGGGAACATGTCTGTTTTCAATGTGCTGTGTGCTGGTGTCTTGTCATGTTGGAGAAACCTGGTGAAATCTTTCTACATTTCGGGTCGTTTCTGTTGAATGTTTTTTTTGTCAGACGCTTCCGAACGTCACCGTAGAACTCGGTGATGAAAGTCAGACCCTTGGGGGGAAAATACAGGGTGCACAACCATGTGAATGTCAAAGAAAACCCACCTGGATAAGTTCTGCTCCACGTCACTGTGTTCCTGTTCGTGCACAACAGGAACAGTCTCTAAACTTCTTGACTGCACATCATACTTTCTTTTACTCATGTCTACATACATGGAGAAATATGTTTCAAACTGAGAAGTATTCATGCCGTTGGAAAGGCAGTTTACTGGGAAGGAGGGCTGCTTCTCATTAGGGCAGTCTAGACTTTAACGCTGGGCTAAGCTGCAGTAGCTCAGCCACATCCTAGCCAGAGCCTGCTCGCACTCGGCTTACACTGACGGTTTGGGGGTGAGTGAATGAAAAACCCTTCTGGTGTGTGCTGATGTCTCAAACAGATGAAATAAAATGTCAAGTAAGGCTCCAGCTAAACACAAGTACACAAAGGAGCAGAGGAGAGAAACGGGGAGATACTGTTGCCGTTTGTCTTTCAGAATCCTGAAGGTGGTGGGATTCGCAGAGTGATTAAAACTAAAGACGCGCTTATTAAGAGATGAAAGAATTGTGATGGCTTCGAGTAATCTGGACCTGAAGGCGTAAACACGGCCCTGTCTCTGTGTGACGCACTCACAGACAGTGAGACCCGCAAACATGTGCACTCTTGAGATGAAAAGGCAGCCGGACATTTGACCGTGAGCAGTGACTGGGGTCACATGCACAAACACGACTCCAAGAATAGACTCTAAACACTAGAGGAGAAAATAACCCAGTAACAGAGGATGTGGCGCGTGTGTGTGTGAGAGAGAGAGAGAGAGAGACAGGCAGATTTGGGTGTTTTCCATGCGTGTTTGTGCTAATACATTTATTTTTAGAGTTAACTGTGCTTATAAATGACCAATTCAATTGCTGCAGTCTTGCTTTCATCCTGAGTTGCAATGAATCCCATAAGCTGTTTAATATCTGCTAAATCTTCATGTGGTGCCTTTATTGTTCCCACTACATGCATTAACTTCTTTTCTTTTTCTGATGAGGTTTAGTTCGACCGCAGGTTTAATAGAAAGGAGGGAGAAGAGTTGAGGGAGAGGTGAGGGGAGTCCAATTTTATAGTCTTGTTTGTATGCTGGGTTGTAAATACCCGCCCCCTAACAGGCTTAAAGTGGCAGCTTGTACCACAGTAGCATTGTCGGGGCTGGTCCTGCTATAACTGTGCTGCATAGTAAAAGAGTGTTTTGGTTTCTGAAGATATGGGGGAAGAAAATAAGTTGTTTTATGCAGAATGTAAGTCTACAGAAAAGGCAACATTTATTTTGGATCGATCACTTAAGCTCAGCTATTCTCGTGTTAAATAAAGAGCGGAAAATGGCTCATATGTCAGTTTATGAATGCAGGAAAAACACAAAGAGAAACCTAATATTGCATGCCAGGGAGTCAGGGTCCTATGGCCTGACTAACCCACTAATAATAGGGATAAATTAGTCGACCGTTTCAGTGATTCATACCAATTTTGCCATCCACAGCATACATCATGGAAAACTTGAGCAAAGGGTTAGTCAAGTGGTGGTGTGAGGCGTGTTCAAAAAGCAAATCTTAATAATTCGGCTCAACTCTAACATTGATCTAAATTGCACCAAAATTTTAATGTTACGCTCCAAATATTCAGTGGATGCAACAGCACGATCTCAAAGTCCTTTCAGAGACACAATAACTGCCACTTCATGTAATTTAACCAGCAGATCCTGGATACCACGAAGCCTTTTAACAGATTTAAAAACACACTTCATGTTCTCTTAGTGGAGTTTTATAACACCTCTCTGACAAACCTCAGTGGGTTTTAATTGGCCTGAAACCTTAGTAACACCACGAACATACTGTACATGTCTTCGTCTTACTTTTTCGCAAACAGACAGAATGCATTGCCCATGAAAGGACATGAAATGTGCACAACCACTTCTGTGCAAGGGGGCGTGTGGCACCTCGCAAAATGACAGTAAAAGTAAAAATAAAGTCAACTATCTTTGAGTTTTGTGATATTGGTTTGGAGGAAATTGTAATGACCATTTTTGGCATTAATTCTTTAGCTGAGATGATAACGAACACCATCGATTATGAAAATAATTATTAGTCGCAGTCGTCACCTGTGGCTCAAACTGATTGGTCGAGATGTTGTCGTTGCACAAGGGTTGACGAACACATGGCTGCCCCACAAAGTCCTGATTTAGATGTGGTTTTGTGTGTGTGTGTGTGTGTGTGTGTGTGTGTGTGTGTGTGTGTGTGTGTGTGTGTGTGTGTGTGTGTGTGTGTGTGTGTGTGTGTGTGTGTGTGTGTGTGTGTGTGTGTGTGTGTGTGCGCGCGCGCGATGGCGCGATAAGGAGGGGTGAGTCAGAGGTGGTTCGGATCATGATGACTCTCCTCACCGGCTCTGACGATGGGCCATGGCGTCAGGGGTTTGCGGTTAGAAACCCTAATCTGCTCCTCATATGACCCTCTGATGGACAGGGACAGCAGTTAACACACACACACACACACACACACACACACACACACACACACACACACACACACACACACACACACACACACACACCTCAGACTAGTTAGTCTAGCTTCTTCTCTCCAGTCTAAACATGCTCTTATATGGATTTCTGTTCAAAATCTGCAGATCTCTACTCTTCAATTCGTTATAAACACATAGTGCTGCTGCTGACATGAACACAAACACGTCTGGAAGACATTGTGTTTGGACATCTAGAAAACATCAGGGGAGCGAGAATGAATGTTTTTTACGTGTCTGTCAGTGATTAAATATCTTTAAGATGCTACTTTTATATGTCTCGTCTAGATTTTCTAGGAAAGTCAGAATGAGAGATTTGTTCTGTGGGAGATGTGACTTCCATAAGGCTTTTTTAAGAGAATTGTAATTGAAATTTGCATATAGTATATCTAATTCAGATCTGTAGAAGGCTGTTATACCTATTATATATTTTTGTAAAAAGAGCGTCACACTGATTTTGCATGAAATCTAGAATAGTCATGCTTTTATCCTGTTACTACCACATCCACTACATTAAAAAGATTCAAAAAAAAGTTAGAGGATTTTTTGTGATTCCTTGCGATGAAAAGTCATTTTTGTTTAAGACTTTATGAATGTCGAACAGAAAATTTTCAAATCATTTCCTAAAAAAATAATTTTTTTTGGAAAGCTTGATTTTACAGCATAACAACAACATAATAATAATCACAATAGTCATGTCAGTATGTTAATTAGTGTAAAATATAAAGGAGAAATATCAGTTGTAAGGATAGAAAAACAAAGTCTCACCCCCTGCCTCTGTTCTCTTAGAAGTCTGGCTTCATGTGTTGTGCAGCTTTGATTTGAGCCTTAATTGCTATTCATTTGTTGAATAACCGAGAAAATAATTGGAAATCAAGCAGCAGACGGGTTTTAAAATCTGTCGTTACAGCGGGTGCTTCTTTCTTCTCTCTTGTGTCTGATTCACCCTTCGCTCGTGCGTATTTGTGTAATTTCAGGGGCTGTCACACCACACCTTCCCACTACGCACCTGTATTACTGTAGATTTTGACTCAACAAGTGCTGTGTGTTTCTTCTGTAGCTGTTTGAGCGGCTTGTACTCTTTGAGTGATATCTGTTAGTGTAAAAGCCCTGCGGTATCTAGGGAATGTCTGAGTCCAGAGCTTTGAGCTCCAACCAGCTGGATGGGTTTGGGAATCAGCTGGGGTCTGGCTCCAGGTCGTTTTGTTTTGGTCAACTTCTTTACCTTTTTGGGCTCCAACTGTGTGTGAACACTCAAGACCTCCAAATGGAATGTGTTCTCTCCTTTTTGTTTGTCTTGTGAACTATTTATTTATTGCTTTAATTGTGATCTTCACTGCATAGTAACCCAACCTCCACCAGGGTCAGCTGAAGTCACTCCGACCAGATAAAAATCATGTGAGGCTAAGCGTGTTCCTGATAACACATCCTTATGTATATTTTGCTAAATACAATATGTTGATTGGAGATGTCTTGAAGCTGATCAAGAACTTGGATGTTGAAGCTAGTCAAGGAATTTATATGATGATAAGGTATAACTATATAAAGCCCAATTTGTTTAAAGTCCGCTGTCTATAATCCCATTTACAATACATTAAACTCAGGTCAGTGCTACAATGACAATGGCCATTGGTGCCCCATTAAAAATCTGGAACCTGAAATAATCGTTCCAGCCATCGGTGATATCCAGACTGAATGCAGATCTGCTTTGCCTTGAAAGAAATACAGCTATGTTTTCCTTCTGAACCACAGTGCACAAGGGTTGCTGCTGGCTGGAGTTACAGTGCATTATTTATTAAAGTTTAAAATTTTAAAACAAGGAGAGAGCCTGATCAGATGTCTAGCCAGAACTGCTGGTTGTTTGGTTAAAAGTTATCAGCTAATAAAAATGTTTCCCCTTGTGGGGTTAATAAAGTAACTATCTAGCCATCAGCATGTAATGTCTTAAACAAACAGTACTCTATGTGGATGTTTTTTCTACTTTACACTAGCGAGCCTACACAGACTGGATGAATCTGGTCAGGGAAATTCATTATCCTCAGTAATTTGTTAAATTGATAATGTGGTGAGACACTAGAGGTACATTGTGAGGCTTGTAAATTCAATTAGCTTCAAAATGTGTAGTTTGTTGCAGTTTTTTTTTTTACAATAATTATACTTGGGTTGAGTGATTTTGCGCCTTGCTTTTCCAAACAAGGAACTTTTTCCTTTCCACTTTATTTGCTCAGGTTACTGTATGATTTTGATATGTGTGTTTGTGTTGAACTGTCTGGTTTTAGTGGTTGGTGTAAACTGGTTTGCTGTTGACCCTGGGTTGTAGGTGGTAGCAGGAATAAACTCTTGACTGACTGAATCCAGGTCAGCTGTCCTTGCGTATTACTTTAGCTTAATTTGTGTGTCCTTTGTTTTCTCAGCCAGCGTGTGCGTGGCGGATGTCTGATGTCTGATTTGTGTGACTCCATGTGCATTACAGCAGAATGCAACTCAAAGCATGACTTCACCCAAAATATGTTTTTTTTCAATTAGTGGCAATGCAGGGATGGGGTCATAATGAGCTCCAGGCGAGGTAGTATGGACAGATGTTTGTGTGTGTGTATCCGAGTTTGTACGTGCACGTGCGTGCATGTAGGTGTGGGCTTGTGCATGCGTGCATTGGTGTGTTTATATCTGAATGTTAACATAGGCCAGTGGTGTATTTGACTGTGTATGTTGGTAAATACAGTTTTTGGTATTTGTGTGTATGCATGCAGAAATTGTGTGCGTGTATGTGTGTGTACCCCAGGTTTTGATGTTTTGAAGCTGATGCCAGCTCTCATCACCATCGTCTCATGTAGCTAACAGTGTTGCAAAGTGTGCGTGTGTGTGTGAATCAAGACTGCGTGTGTTAGCCTTATAAGGTCAAGCAGTTTTAAGCAGGAAACATCTAAGGATAAGAAAAGATGTGAGTCACTGTTTTCCTTCATCTGCTCAGAGCCACAAAAACATCCTCTTCTTTGCACTCAACACCTTCCCTAAGGGGCTATATTGTGTGTGTGTGTGTGTGTGTGTGTGTGTGTGTGTGTGTGTGTGTGTGTGTGTGTGTGTGTGTGTGTGTGTGTGTGTGTGTGTGTGTGTGTGTGTGTGTGTGTGTGTGTGCGCTGTTTTGTTTCTAATGAGGTGCTGAGCTATTCACATAGCCCACTTTCCCGAGAGATTTGAAAAGCGTTGGGGTAACAGCTGGTGCAGCACTGGAGGTGCAGAACTGTGAAGGAGCGCTTGTGCCAGCTCACCCTGTGTGATAGAGTGAGACCGAGAGAAAGAGAGACAGAGTTGGTGTTGTATTGAAGGAGAGTATTCACTTCCTTAAGTCTATTGTACATTTTACAATGTCCCAAAAAAGCAGTTTAACTGGAGGTCATTTGTAATTAAAATAACAAATCATACAATATAAATACTGACTTAATTAGACAAGCTTGTAGAGGCACAATATATACTGTCTGCAATTAAGTAGGTTAAATATGGATTGTATATAACTGGGAATAATTTGTCCTTACATGTACATTTAAATCTGAGTTAATCAGCACCAACACTGAACACATAAAGAGGAGGTTGGGTCAGTGTGTAATAATTGCGGTGTATAACAGCTTTAGAAAGAAGTTTGCCACTCTGTGCACACATAATTATGATTTGATAATAGTCAGCTGGTTGTCAAGCAGCTGATGAATGAGTTGCTAATGTAGGGGCAATTTAAGTCCCATGCCTGAACTAATGTGCTCCTGTAACGGATGTCTGTGGGCTCAAGTAAGACCCTCCTCCAGTTACAGCTAATCACATTGATGGTTTTGATTAGATACAGCCATAGAGCATCAGTAATCGTGGTGAGCATTAGTTACACTAAAATCTAAAAAAATAATGATTATTGTAGCTTGGACGGGGTGATAATTCAGTGTCATCATTTGGCTGTCAGTTCAATCTTGGTCCCATTTCCAGTGGGGCCGTGTCCCCGTCCCTTTTCAAAATCTGATTTTTGTCCCTCTCATTGTTATTGGTCAAAGTTGATTTTCTGACTTAAGCCTCCTATTGTCCTCTTACTGAACTGCCAACAGTGTTGAAATGAAGACATGAATTGATCAAATTTGTCAAATTGCCTTTGGTTACGACCATGCGCTCCAAGTAGCAGGTCTTGAGATTGGCAGACTTATTTAACCCGAGTTTAGCCTCTCAGATATTAAGGTTCCTCCACCTTTCTACCTGGAGATACAAATCAGGGATAAATAAATGTCTGTAATTGTTTTCTTTTATTTACAGTTCATATCATTCTGAGGAAAAGAAGTAAAGCAGGGTGCTCTTTTGTAGTGAAGAGCGCCGTCACAAATCATTGGATCCACAAAGACCGTTAGACTGTGTTGCCTGGTAGGTCAGAGTAAGATTAATCAACTTCTGTCATAACATTAAGATGAACGGCAACCATGTAAATATAAAACAATCATCGGCTTGTCCCACGTTTCCGCTGTTGACAGTGAAAATGCCTTCACAGTGAAAACTGTCCCTGTTTGAACCTGAGCAGGACCAACCTGCATGCAGCTTGGTTCTGCTTAGCCCCGACTGCTGTTCTGACCTATAAAGACCAGCTCTCTTATTCTGGGACGTGTCTATCAAGCCTGAAGACGCAGTTTAATCTCAGCAGCTGTGTGTGTGCGTTTGTTTATATCTCCAGAGTACAGTGATTTGTGCTGTCAGTCTGGGTCCCATCCAGAAAATCATTTTGGCAGACATAACAAGAGAACCCCCGAGTCTCTGCCAGATACACACACATGTACTCCTTGGTTACATTTAGGAAAAGATCGAAGTTTGAGTTAGAATAACATTTGAGTAAATTACATTACGTTCGTAACAGGCCATCTGTTAAATACAGAACGTACGTTAAATTAAGTCAACGTTGACCTTTGCTTTTACACGGGACACGAACAGCGGGTGAAAGTCTTGTGTTTGATCCATCCAACCACCCCCTACCTTCCCTCCAGTCACGCTTTACACTGCATCACTTGACATCGCTCCCGTCGTATTAGCAACTTGAGGTTGCAATAAACGCAAATATAGAATGATCTAACACCCTTCAACGATCGAACAATGTTGTCGTTTGGAAATGATTTGTAAAGTTTCTCTCGCTCTGCCTTTGTTTCCCTCTTTGACAGGTGTTTCTTTTTGCCTCATTCTTTATTCATTTTGCGCTATAAAAAGAAACCCGAAAAGTTTTACATAAAGCGTTGTCAAAAAGCAATGCAATGCTTGCTTTTCCACATTTTTTTTTTTTTTTCCCCTTGTCCATAACTGTATGAAAATAGTTAATTTCTGCTTTTTGTACAATTTAAATGAACAGATATATTCTTTCTTACTTAAGGGCATTGAACACAAACACCTTAACTGTCATTTAATCCTTTTATTTGATCAGAAATCCCTTCTGATTATTTGCCTGACTGTGTTTTGGCTCGTGTGCAGACATCTGGTTTGCATAGTAGCTCATCTTTTAGTGGGACTTGGCAGGTTTTTTTTTTTTTTCAATCCATACTCTTTAAACTCTAGCTCTCCTTCAGATAAACTCATTCCCCTTTTGCATCTGGCACAATCAACAGAAACCTCCTTCTGTGTTTTATATATATCACATTTCAAACTTGGATGATGCGAGTTTTTGCTGTTGAAAGATTGAGAAGAGAGAAGAGATTTATGTAGGGTATTTAAAAAAAAAAAATTTTTATACCCTCAAAAGAAAACAGTTCTTTTTCTTCCTGGATGGTCCGATTGCCTGTCAGTCCATCTTCCTCCTTTTTCTCCCAGTCTGTCTTTTATTCAAGCTGCAGCTGACGCAGAAAATAATGGTAACTGAAATGTGGCCCGGATTTGACAAGGACAGAGCTGTCTGCCTGAGTATCTGTCTGTCTGCCTCTTTCTCTTTCTGCCAAACAAAGACAGACAGACATTTGATTGATGCAAAGCTGATGAGCAAACTTTCAAGAGAGTATGACTGTGTAGTTTCTCTGTGTGTGTGTGTGTGTGTGTGTGTGTGTGTGTGTGTGTGTGTGTGTGTGTGTGTGCGCGCGCGTGTGTGTGTACGCGTGTGTTTGTGTGTGTCAAAACAGGCACTTCGAAATAATTAATGTGAGGATTACAGAAAGATGCAGAGAAGTGGGTCAGAGCTGCAGTTAGTTCACTGGATATTTGTAAAAATCAAAGTGTGAGAAAAAGACATAGAGAGAGAAAATAGGCAAGGGACGGAGGAAAATTGTTTAAAATGGACATTTGACAAACCATGAATGAATTGTCTTTCATGCATTTGATTTGTTATGCATGTGCACTTCTCACAAATCAATGCATCTATTTTTGTGTTTCTTCATGAGTCTGCATTTTCTTCTGTTTCTTGCACATCAGTGATTCCTCTTTTGTAGCTACAATTGTCCTCCATTGTAGGGCAGAAGTCAAAGCCGAGAGAGCCACTATCCCTCGCTCACGTCTGTTTAGCATGTGTATGGCATAGCAAAAGCTGTGTTCCCTCTGTGTGATCTCGGTAGCAACACGGAAATTGTGCATTAGTGTGTGTGTGTGTGTGTGTGTGTGTGTGTGTGTGTGTGTGTGTGTGTGTGTGTGTGTGTGTGTGTGTGTGTGTGTGTGTGTGTGTGTGTGTGTGTGTGTGTGTGTGTGTGTGTGTGTGTGTGTGTGTGTTCAATGAGTGGGCCTGTATAGACCTGTCCTCTCTCCCTGGGGGTATGTTTGGGGTTCCTATTTGGGCCTTCATGTTCACAAAGACCCACTTCCCCTGGAGGCCCCCTAGGCCCCTTGCTGTGTATCCACTAATAGAGACACACACACACACACACATGCACAGCAAACAGCATACGTGTTCATTGCACAAGTACACAACTTCTTTCTGTGCACGTTCGCTGAAGCATGCACACACATGCACAGACATACTTTTGGTGGCTGAATTGAAAGGTGTGACAGAAGTGGCCTCTGGTGATTAAGTGCTTCCTGGTGAAGGTCAGGTTGAAGTAAGTGGACTTTTTTAGATGGAGTGGAGGGAGAGAGGGAGAGAGGGACAGACAGAAATGATGGGAGGAAGAGAAATGAAAAAGAAGGGAGGTTGTTACAAATAATCTCCAGTTCTCTTGCAAAGAAACACAAGGAAGCCAATCCACTACTTTCTTTTTGTTTGGCTTTTAAATGCCTTCACAGACAGAAAGAGAGAGAGAGAGAGAGAGAGAGAGAGAGCAATAAAGCCTCTGGAAATAAAAAGGAAATGGAGGAAGTTGAGGATAAAGGGCACGGATGAGAATTCCATTGCAAATTGCATTAAACACAAAAAAGATAGGAGGTAATCCTCACTTTTCACTCTGACAATCTGAAAAAAAAAGTGTCTCAACTTATAGTTTTAGCGCAAAAAAATAAAATATTCACAGACTTACTTGGAGTTATTAAGTTAACTTACTTGTGTCAAGTTTGTTCCTCAAAATGTCAAAGGCACCTTAAAAATAAACCCACATTTTTTCCTGCCTAGATTTTGGCTTTAAGCTCTGGCTTGTTGACGTTAAACTGAAAGCTAATACCTCTACTCAGTCTCTGCTAACTCGCCCATAAAATATGTCCAGGAGAAGGAAAAAAAAAAAAAAAAAAAAGGCCACACTTAGCTACCTCTAAATCAGGGCAGGGATTGAAAACACACCACATAATGTATATATATATATATATATATGTGTGTGTGTGTGTGTGTGTGTGTGTGTGTGTGTGTGTGTGTGTGATTACCACCCTGTAATAGTCTCTTTCAGACTGACTGTCCCCATTTCAAGTGCAGATTGCCAGGAAGTGTAATTTCCTGCTCCAGAGACTGATTCAGCTGCATCCAGCTGCTGTGTGTGTGTTTGTGTGGAACGAAAGGATAGAGAAAGGAGAGAGAGAGAGAGAGAGAGAGAGAGAGAGATTAACTGACAGCATGTTTTTTTCTATTCAACTTTGTATGCATTGTTTTTCCAGGTGCCCCCTCCCCCCTCCCACCCCGCCACCCCGCCCCGTCCCGACCTTGCTAGTCACTCACCCCAACCCACCTACAAGCCCACCAATCATTCCTCTCTCTCCTCCCAGTTGCTCTTTTTCACACTTTTAAGTAGAAAACTCTTGTCTCCATGATTCCCTACACGGATCATATGTCTGTTCTCTCAGTCGAAGTTGTAATAACCTTTCAGTGTTGTTCTTTCTTCCTGAGGCCATTCTAAAAAAAAAAAATCCTGCATCCCACAGGTATGCAGTCCTGATTGTATATAAACTACCAGCTGTGTGTGGATGTTTTAGCATCATATTATTCAAATACAGCCTTGGCTTTTTTAGATTTATATATTTTTGTACGTTTAAATTTGCTAAGTAAGTCTTTTATCTGGATTTGTCAAATGCTGATATCCTGACAGTTTCGGGAAAACGACGTCTGTCTTTATTGTATTGATTAAGCTTGAGGTTAGATTGCATGTGCGTTGTTGTGGCTGTAGGAGTGCTATATGTGTCTACTGGAGCTATATACATTCCACCTGGGCGTACATGTGGAATGTTTAATGCTTGTGGAGTGGGAGGAAAAAAACGGGGAGAAACAGACAGAAATTGGTGCATGTGAAGGCAGAAACTAACATCTAAAACTAATTGATAGCGGGGAGAGAGAGGACTGGGAAGAAAGAGGAACATAAAAGAGATGTGAAAAAAGACTGACAGAACTGGGTCCAATCACGTTGAATTCATTCCATTCTTTTGCACGGTCTTTAAATCATTTTACCGCTCAGTCCTGCTTGCAGGTTTACTGCACAGTGTGTTTACCTCCTTGTCAGGCTCTATTAGACCCTGGTACGGGGCACGATACCGCTATTTACATATTGCTTGACTTCTTTTACCACGCAGAGTCACATTTCCAGTAGGAACCCCTCAGCAGTGAAAGTTTTTCCTGCAAGCTTGAAATGTTTTTAATTTTGAAAAGGTTTGAGACCCAATCTAATCTGTATAAGCCTAAATTCTGAAGCATATTTTACTTCCTGCCAGCTTCCAGTTAGCAAATGTAAACTTTTAGGTGGATCTGTAGACTTAAAAAGTCAGATTCTGCAGTCCTGAGGAGTATCTGTGTTTATCTGGCTGAATGTTTGGGATGCTGCCATGTACTGCTGAAGGTTTTGGACCAATCAGAAGCCTCCTTGTTGATATCATTAGATGGATAATCTAAACAACATTGTGCGGTCTTTGAAGTCACACTATAATTTCATCTTCACAACTCTTTGTTTAATGTGTTTTTACTTGTTTGCATCAATCTTTTCATGTCTTTTGAAGTTGAAAATAAAATGCAGTAGAACAAAAACATACATCTTTATAATGATGAATTTGTGCCCAAAAATAGGAGGAAAAAAACAACAGGAAATGAAACATGAAAGCTAACAGGTGTTTTCTCCCCCTGCCACACCTGTCTCTCTTTTACTGAGTCATGATTTGTCTGCAGGGTTAAAGAAAACTGTTATGATGAAAAGAGGGAGTCACGTCTTTTTTTACTGCTCTTCCTGTTTAACCCTCCTTTTGATCTGGATGTATGTGTGTGTGTGTGTGTGTGTCTAAGTCTGACGTTGATGTTGCAGAAAGCAGAGTGTGTTTTTGCAGGTTTTTTGATGATAAAGAGGCACAAATATTTATATCAGCTGAAAGATACTGTGGCTTTTGAAAGTTTTTACACACGTACACTCAAATAAACAATTGTCCACTTCTGGCTAGCTGTCTTAATGATTTGTTTTCTCTTTCTCCGTTTTGTCTTTTCCACTTTCTCTCTCTCTCTCTCCCCCCTCCGCCCCCCTCCCATCCTCCTCCCACCTTTGCTGACTCGCAGGCGGTATCCTCCCGTCAGAAACACACTCTCCCTCTGACATGGCTGACAGCGGGAGACGGAAGGGGTGAGAGAGGGGACGGCAGTGAGCGAGATCCAGACACGCACTCAAAGAGAAGGAGAGGTAGCCGGCCATCTGTGGTCGGTCCCCTGCTATTCTGCAGCTGTGTTGGAGTCAGTGGATGGTCCTCGGCTCTGTCAGGAAAGTAGACCGAGAAAAAAGGGGGTTCTTCCCACGTCTCATTGCGCAGGGGATGAGTCCGGGCTAGGGCAATGTTAAGGCCTTGCTGGCCTTGGATTAGGCCCCTAGGGCTGCTTCTGTGAAGGGATGGGTGTTACCCCAGCTGGATCTTCCGCTGTCACCATCCTCCACCGCTATCATTAGTGGCTAATGAGCTGCTGCTAGAGAGGAAACGCAGACGGTGCCTGTGGAGAGAGGAGGAACCTTACGGCTGTTATTAAGAGCCCCAAAGATCTCAAACAAGGAATTCTTTGCCTCTGCAAGAGAGTTGAACCCATTAAAGCTTTGAAAGCATGAAAGGATATCGACTTTGGAATTAATTTTTGTTGGTGTTTCTTTTTATCTACTCACTGCCTTTTTTGTTTTTATTTTTGTGACAGCATTGTATTTAGCCTATGTCACTGCACAGTTGAAAGACTTGTTTTCTCAGCAAAATGATTCCGTATTTGGACATAATTAGTTTTTTTCTCTCAACTAAAGGAGTTCCAACTAAATATTTAAATCCAGTGGGATTCAAATTTTGTTAAATTTCTATTGTTTTTGTTTTACACTTTGATATCATTTTGACCTTCCTATGCCCTGAAGAAAATTACTCACCATGGCAGCAGCCTATCGTGTAGTTGTGAGCAGTGTGAGCTGCTACAACAGTGTGGTCGTGGACCGACGCACTCACTCCCATGCTGTGCACTACTGCTCGGGGCCATGTGGGGCGCTATCCCAGGGGCTGGACTGTACTGTGGCACACCGCGGCACCTGCTCCGAGCTCCATGTTGCACCTGATCCTGCATATGATGAATTCAATAGCTCACCCATACACTCCCGTAACCTGATTACTCAGCAACTTCCTAACAATGGTAAACTTTGTGTTGCCATGGATACTACTCATAACGGTGGTCTAGAGAGGGCGGGCAGCAGTGGCAATTTGTCTTTAGGGGAGGACAGCCCCACATGGCGTGCCAAAAAGACCCCTATTGGTGCAGCATCGATTGGGAACTTGTGCTCCACTGGCAGTCTGAAGGACATTACCGAAGAGGCCATCAACCTGGCCAGTGGTAAGCTCAAGGAGTTTTCTTTTGACAAGCTCCGCCTCTCCTCCTCCAGCCACGTCACCTTCCGGAAAGGTCGCAAGGTCCGTCCTGACTCTTTTAGCCGTCGCTCCACTGACCTGGAGATCATCTATGGCCACTTCAGCTCTAACCTTACAACAAACGCAATAAATAATGGCATAACAAATGGCATGGCTACTTCTAATGATGAGAACCTGCCACCATTTGTGCTCGGGAAAGGAACCGGGTTGGAGGACGCAAAGCTAAAGGGGAGCGCAGGCACCTTATCAGCCATCACCAAAGTGGGTGGGGGCTCAGCAAGCAGCCTCTCGAGTATTGGGTCATTGGACCAAAGTCTCAACACGGTGGCCTCCCTGTACCTCAACACCCTGGGGGAGGAGAACCTGATTTTCCGTCTTCTGGAGAAAACCAGAGCCGAGGCTGCCACTGGTGGAGCAGGTGGTGAGGACATCCGTGCTTGCCTTGACATACTGCTCAAATGCTCTGAAGACCTAAAGAAATGCACTGACATTATCAAGCAGTGCATCAGACGCAAAGCTGGTGGCGGGCCGGAGGATGGAGGGGTAAGTCCAGACAGTGTGTATCGGGCCATGATGACCCGACTCAGCTCCTATCTGAAGAGACTGCCTCTGGAGCTGGAAGGGATTGGAGGTTTGAGAGGCGGCGGGCAAGGGGGTCAGGGTCCACCTGGAAGTGGGCACAGCGATCTGGCTGAGCTGGTGAACACTCTTCACTCCATCCAGCAGGGACCTTACTCTCCAATATTTGGCAATGAGCAACCTCCCCGCTATGAAGATGTGGTGCAGTCACCTCCAATCCCAAAGACTGTTCCGCATTCTACATCTGCTGCTCCCTCCTCTGTTTCATCTTCGTCCTCATCTTTGAAATCAGATTCCATCCATACCAAAGCAGTCCAGAGCTCAGTCGAAACCAGAGCTACTCCACTTACCAATGGACTGCAGCATCCACATCCTTCTTCTATCACACAGCACACTCTCTCTCCCCCATCTATCACGTGCTCTCCATCCAGCTCCTCTCCAACACACTCACCTCTTCGTACATCTCCCACCCCACCATACACACACACTCCCCCAGCATCCCCCATGGAGGCTCTTTATATTGAGGAGGAGGAGGCAGATGTGGGAAAGACACCAGAACAAATCTCACAGCAGACACACACTCCAACCAGAGGGGTGAACACTACCCAGAACAAAAACGACACTGTGTTGGGGCAACACCTGCAGCTGCCCCAACCCCACACACTCTTTAACTCTTCGAACAATTTGCCTATCAATTCTGGCTACAGCCCCACTTGGCCTTCCTCAGTCTCAACACCTAAGGCTTCTGCGCACAGGAATGAGGATATTGACAAGCTGCTGATGGACTTGGAGAATCTATCCCAGAGTATGAGCCACCCCAGAAACACCGAGCCTCCTCTTCCTGCCAAAACCAGGAAGAGAGAGGGAGGCCAGCGGATCGCCTCTAACGAGACAGTCACTCAGCCCAAAACAGCTCAGTTTCAAGTCCAGAAGCCAACCAGCCACTTACCTATGAACGGTCTCAGCTCCAGAACTCCCCAGAGTCTCACACCTCCCCAGGGAGAGACCAGTGAAGCTGTGACAGGAGGAGAGGAGGAGGATGGGGCATTGTTGCTGAGAATCCTTGAGAGCATTGAGAGTTTTGCCCAAGAGCTGGTGGATTCTGGGACAGGGAGCACAGGCAGTGCCGAGAGGAACAGCGGGAAGGAGCGGGAGGTGATGAGGCTCCTGCAGGATACACTGGCCACCACTGGCAGGGCTGATACCCCTGTGGAGAGCACAAACCTACCAGTCGCTCCCACTGCTCCACCCACACACACAAATGTCGTCCCAGCAATACCGACAAAACACACCCTGGCAAATACATCTGCGGTTTCCCCTGCACCGACACCCATACCTGCAGTATCTGAACCTGAGTGCAATGCTACAGCTGAACCTTCACCTGATGCTGCCCCCAAACATTTGCCTACACCTTCACCTGGACCTGCAGTTGAGGCTACAGATACAATTACAGAAGCCTCTTCAGGTGAGGTGGATCCAAAATCCATCCCTGCCCCAGTAACATCTGCACCTGCAAGCCTGCATTCCTCCACGCATCTAGATGAACCCACAACCGTGGTTGCACCTGAAGCTCCAGCCCCTGAGGCCTCCCCCGCCACAGTAGCTATAAGAGATGCTGCCTTTGCGGTTGGGGAACCTGCTGCTGCGAGAGACGCTGGTTCAACGCTCCTCATCCAGCAGACTCCAGAGGTGATCAGGGTAAGTGCCACACAGTCACAAATGCAATCTAATGGACAGCCAAGGGCACAGATCGACATTTACTGAACATTGTGTTTGCATACAATTACACGATAACCCATATAATGATGGATTGTGTGACTTTGACTTCACACATAGCATTTCAAACTGATTTTAGGAAGATATTTCAAAGACTTAAGTAATGTAAATTCAGTAAACTGTACGCCTCTATTAATTGATCTCATTTTGTGATCTGTATTCTATGCAGCTTTGTCTTAATTCATGTTCACTGCAGTTGCACAAAGCAAAGGTGATTACCATTGTATCAAAAAATAAGTAAGTGGTAATTGGAATCAATAGCTGTGCAAATATAGCAATATCAAACAGATGGATTGACAGCATCAGACTGTAAATAGACAATTTGAAGGTCATATTTCTAATGGTTTTAATACATGGCATATAAAATGCTTGGGTGAGAGTTTTATTGGTGTGACACTACAGGGCTGATGCTGTTGTAATTGATTGGCTGTGATAATTAGTGTCAATTAACTGTGATGAAGAATATGCCAATACAGTTTCTCTGTCATGGCTTAAATTGAAAGGCTCAAGCTCTGAATCATGGAACAGAGCAGCTCGTTGTGTTTTAAACAGCAGCTCTTTGTTGACTTTTCCTAGTTTCTAACTTGTGTTTTGTTCTGTGAAAGTGTGTATTTGAGGGTGTGTTTGTGTGTGTGTGTGTGTGTGTGTGTGTGTGTGTGTGCAGGCAGGCAGGCATGTGTGTGTTGGCTTTACTTTCCTTACAGGGGAATATTTAAAGGTAATTTAGGGTTTCGCTTCAGAGGGAACTGGAGCGTATGTTCCTGTGTGTGTGTGTGTGTGTGTGTGTGTGTGTGTGTGTGTGTGTGTGTGTGTGTGTGTGTGTGTGTGTGTGTGTGTGTGTGTGTGTGTGTGTGTGTGTGTGTGTGTGTGTGTGTGTGTGTGCGCGCGCGCGCGCTTAAGGTACTGACACTGCAGTGAGTAATCTCAGAAAGGGGGGGGGTTAGCTCAGCCTGTCTCTGATGTGCGTGTTCAACAACACACTGTAGATTTAGGTAATAATGCAGAACAGACAAGACGCACATTAATACCGACACTGAGTATCAAACCATGAGGCGACTGTCACTTTTTTCCTCCCAGTCTTTACCTCTCTCAATCAAATTGATTTCCTAAATTGATCATTTTTCTGCTGTTACTTCATCCATCCTTCTCCTCACCACTCTCCCGTTTGTGTGTTTATTTACTGAGCTGTGTAACCTTATGCCCTGCTGATATGTAGGGCACCTATTTATGAGGTTACCATGGTAGCTGCCACAGTGAGAACAGAACTGCGAGCACACAAACACATCATTACACAATCTCCTTCCTCCTCCACCCTCTGTCTGTCTATACATCCTTCTTTCCTCCTCTTTTTTTCCTTGCGTTTCTCTCAGCCTCGACTTCTCTTGACGTTCTTTATTCTTTTCTCTACATTTTTCCTGTTTTTTTTTTTTGTGCTCCTGGATCTACTTTTCCTTTTCTTTTGCATGTCCTTCTTTCACCTGCGGTCAAGGATCCGGTCTGTGTTGACCAACACTTCTCTTCCTGCCCTGTGATTGGCCGCTGTGTTATTTTGGGATGGGTGAATAACAGTTGTTGCTGTGTGGAGGGCAGAGAAACCCAATGAGACGTGCTGATTGGAGCGCAGCAGGCGCGCGGGGTGAGGGTTCAGGGGTGTGGGGGCTGTTGGCACACCAAGTGTTAACGGTATCGTTACCCCTACAGCCCCCTCCGCCCCTGGCAGAGCTAGGTGTGAGGGAGGCCTAAATCTGTCCACCCCTCTGTACTATGGCATCCCGCTAACAGACTCACTGTCGCCACAGTGTAAATGGACCTGCGTGTGTGTGTTTGTGTGTTTGTGTGTATGTGTAACAATGTGCATGTTTTTATGTGCATCCAGGCTTTCTTGCATATCCAGGTGATCATCTATGTGTGCATGTAGAAATGTGTTCATGCATGTGCGTACAGATTAATTTGGATGAGTCCCAGTTGGTGAATGTATGCGTGTTTGACCAAGCATGTGTGTCTATGTCTGCTTGTTGGCCCGTGGGTAAGTTGACCCAGTGCTACTGTGGGTCACAGCTGAGTTTAGGAATAGCTCTCTGACACCCAATACCGATTCTGGCGCTCTGAGAATTATGCTAATATTTCTCAGCGCCAACCCCACCCCCCTGCCTCGGTTACACATTAAACCGCCAATCAAACTGTAAACAAGGCAACCCCCCCCCCCCCCACCTCCCCACTTCACACGCAAATGAGCAAATGCACTTGCAGTCTCACACACAACTATGTACACACTCCACCTTGGACATTTGTAATTTCACACGACAATGCCATGTCTGTGACCGGACGTCCTGCTAAGCCCTCTGGGATGACACTGGCCTCCAGCAGTAGCATCCTCCTCTTTGTTTAACACGTGTTTACTGTTGACTCTGCTGCAGACAGCTACTGCTAATACAGGGCTTTCTGCACCTGTCAGAACATACCCATTAATCTCCATGGTGACAGGGAAGCCTGTTGATATGAATCAGAGGCAAGGCCGCAGTCAAACTCAGAGCGAAGAGACGTGGCGGCGGTGATGCTGTGAGTACGTTTCTTCAGGTCAGCGGCCTTCCTCCAGCAACTGGTCTCGCTTTCTTTTCTCCTCTCTCTGTTTTTGGGAAATATAAGAAGAGATATTTGAGAGTTCATTTCCCTGAGCCTAAATTTGACCTGCATGCGTTTGTTTCAGCAGGGTTATGTCAGTACAGCCGATGGTGACATGATTTACAGACGCGTGTACACTCCTGGCTGGAACCATAGTTGCCATTCTGATGGCTTAATTAACCCACTGCTGATTTGAGTGTTTTTGCCAACTGTGTTGCCGGGCGGGAATAGCCACCGATAAGTTCAAGCTTGTTTCAGGATGTGCTGCAGTGTTTCCCGACAGACATTTCGTGAAGTGGTCGGCTTTACTTCTCCCATTCCTGGGTCTGGACCATAATTGGAAATGCTAAAAAATTATTTTCAAAGATTTGGGTCGAAACTAGCAACACCCTCATTGCCAAACTCAAACATGTCTCTCAGTGGAATTGATTTTCTTCTGTAGCAGCAATGTGACAACACACTGAGAGAGAAAATTGACTTCTTTGTCAAAAAACTAACCATATTTTCTCCTACTGAGACCACAACACATCAGGCTCTTTTCACAGGTCTTGTTGAACCCAATGAAAACTTGCTTGCTCAATCACACACCTCCCAGAATTTGTGACAGAAAAATTGCAGCCAACAGAAACAACATTAAATGGAAAGTCTGCTCATGTAGCTGCGTTATCTGTTTATAATCCATGCAAAGCTTATCGTTGACTGAAAGCAGAGTTAATATAAGTAGAATTAATTTGCGACAATACCAGCCTGTGTAATATACACACGGTCAGCATATTCACACCTGAAATAGCAGCATATTATCTCCTCTTAGTCACAAAATGTTCAGGAGATAAAGGCAAATTTAGCATATTTCATCTTATTGTCGAGACAGGACTGTGTGACTTTTCCTTTCCATATTTTTTTAGCCAGCAGTGGAAAGTGAACTGTTGATCTTTAAGACAGAAACCTGCAAAAGAGACTTGAAAAAGGCTAGAAGAGAAGCGTGGAGATAAAAAGGAAATAACGGGAAGACAGGAGAGCTGAATGAATGGATGTCTGTGTGTGACAGCAGGGGAGAGAAGTTGTTTTTTGTTGTCCGAGTTGTTGGATTGGAGAAAAGAGGAATCCATATGGAGTTGGAAAAGAAGAGGAAAACGCAGATGAGAAAGAGACTCGAGGTGCTGGGGGAAGAGGTGTGTGTGTGTGTGTGGGGGGGGGGGGGGGTCTGGGGGCCTGCAGCCTACAGTTGTTGACTCTGGGTCGGCAGGGGATGACATCATTCCTCGGCTGCTTCCACAGGAAATAAGGTCACAGCAGGAATCTCGGCCAAGTGCGGAAAGACGCCCGTTTCAACCTCGGTGCACAAGCACACAGATGACTGCATTAGACTTATACACACACGCTCACACAATGCACTACAGGACGGAGGCCTGGGTTGCTTTGTGTGTGCGGAGGTTTCTAATTCATACCATCAAGGTTAGCGTAGACGACAGAATGTTCACCACCCAGCCCTTTCACATACAAACGATCACACTCACACTTAGAGCATCTGGGGTTCATTAACTTTACACATTTGGCTGAGTGATATTTGTGCACACACACGCACACGCACAGCACTTTTTAACTCGTGATGTCATAATTCACCACTTCCAGTGTAAACTTGGATATCATCCAACTGCTGTTTCCAGTGTGATGTGTTCTGTTGGAATGTGTGTACATCAGCACAGATACACACACACACACACACACACACACACACACACACACACACACACACACACACACACACACACACACACACACACACACACACGCGCGCACACAAATTGGACTTTTAAGCAGTTGTACTTTTTCATCTGAAAAGTTTCTGGCTCAGTGGGAGTCACTGCTGCGTAACTCTTCGGGCCTCCCTCCCTCTGTGTCTCTATGGAAACTACCACAACATGTTTATAAGCAGTATGTAGGTGGTGGGACTCCCCTACCCCAGAATAATAGCTGTGCGAATGCGATTGGCTAATGGGGACTTCCTCACAGAATCATGGCACCAGTGGAGATCAGATGGAGGCTGAATGATTTTCAGGCTTATTTCAGAATACTGACTTGTGTTAATGTGTGTGGGTGTGGCTGGCTGTGAGTACGTGTCTGTGTTTGTGCTTGCGAATGTGTCTTTGTTTGTGTGTGTGTGTGTGTGTGTGTGTGTGTGTGTGTGTGTGTGTGTGTGTCTTTGTTTCCATGTGAAAGAGTTTGCCAATGTTCCAGAACATCATGACTCGATAGAAGCTTGGGTGTCACCCACCCTCCCCACCCATGTCCTTCCAGTCTACGTATTTATGCCCACCCTCCCCTCTCGCTTTGAACTCACCCCTCATCCAGCTCCACCCAGACTGGGCCGGGGGTTTTCTCCATAATGCTCTCACCAGTTATTGGAAACAAGCATGTTGGGATTTATTCTCTGAAAATATGTGCATGCCTGTGTCCTAAATTCAGAGGCACAGAGGGAATTCAGAGAGAATGGAACACAAGCTGGAGATGAAAAGTATAATAATAGTTTATAAGTTTGTCTGATTCTATAAGCAACACAATTACACCAAAAACTGATATGTGAAGCTGTTGTTCGCTCTATGAGAAGGGTTTTCATCATACAAACCTCTCGCTGTGTCAGTCAAGGTCATTTCATTCTTTCTGGCCCTGAATAAAATAAGACGAGGGAGCTGAAGCAGAGAAGTTCAAAGGCAGCAGAAAGCAGCATCCTACGTCAGGTGCATGCTCACCTGTGAGGCTTGACTGATGGATAGTTAAGACGTAGTAACAAGCGGAAAGCTGCTTCCCCCTAGCGACACCCAGGCCGGATTAACACTGCGACTGCTTGCTGGTTGAAATTAAGAGGATCTTTAGCTCCATCTACAGAATGATCTGTGAACCAGCATGAGCGGTTCAGGATTTAAATCAGGAAAAGTTTCATTTCACAAACTGTTTTTATGTGTTCCTCTATTTCTTAAGCTACTTGTATTGCGTTTAATGTTTTTTCTTTTTTTTTAAACAAAGTACAGGAAAAAAAACTGCTCTGTGTTGGAACAATGACACAATCTGCTAGGATTGTGACATTATAATGAAATGGCTGTTGGAAGGAAAGGGTGTTGCAATATTTTTGTTCTACAGGTCTCGTGAGGCTTTTGTCTTATGTCGTATGGTGGAAGAATATAGTTTAATGGTAAAATATTGCTTTTACTATTTTTTGTTTAGTGCTTTCCCATGATGTGTAGAGCAGGATGAGTCACATGTATTTCCAACTTTTATTGCACATGCTTTAATGTGTTGTGACTCTTTTCTTCTTTTTTCTTTTAAACAAAGATTTGTCATTAATATTGCAAGACTGCAGAAAAAGAGGCAAAGCTCTGTGCAGTGACCACTTATTAATGCTGAATTAACTCTGCCTGCCCACATTCCTGTCTATCTTTACTCCTCTATTTGAAAAAAAGAGAGGAAACAGAAGCTGATCTGCTCTGTTGGCTGTTTGAAGTCTCTTACTGCACTCTAGTGACAGCTTGCTCACTGCAGCCCCAGGCGGAGGCCCGACACTATTGCTGATGTAGGGATTAGCTCACTTACTCTAAATCTCAATATAGCCATGGGAAAGGAAATGCAAAACCTTTCATGATAGCCAGCCATATGTATAAATATAAAATGCCAACGAAGGCATCGGGTTTGTTGTTATTAAACATTGGTTGTTGACAGGCTGCTGTTTCACATGAAGGAGAAGATTCACTTGGCAGTTTTTTGGGCGATGTGGATATAATTTCTATAACATTTCTTTCCTGGCATTAAACTGCCCCTTCTGTCATTTTTGAAGCATCTTAAAATTTCAACCAAATGTTTTCTATTTCTGTATGCCATGATTCAGAATGACATGCAGTTTCTAGTTAACGTGGTATTATTGTGTTTGCTGGGAAGTATTCAAAAGCAAATTGCTAAACAGTAAAACTGCAGCGAAAGTGTTTCTTGGCACCATTTTAATGTTAATTGACTTTTTATTTATTGTGTAATACACCCGTCAGTCTGCTAGAGAATACCAGGACTTTTACCTGGAGACCAGGGTTTGACTGTTAGAAAGCGACACAGATTTCTTCAGTGAAATCTTTTCCCTAGCCCAAACCAAGTGCTTTTGGTGCCTTAATTGAATCACGTGGTTTGTCATGCCGAGGTAAGCCATAACAGAAAGTAGCTTTTGAAGTCTTTAGTGAAAGCTACTCAGTAATAAAACACAATACAAATAGAAACCAAAGACAAGAGTTACATCAAAGCAATGTAAAAAAAATAAAATAAATATATGTATATATATATTGTCCAGTATAAACAGAATTAATTCACAAATTAGAAGCACTCTCTTATGGCAGTAAGAAACAAAATGAAACACCAGTAAAAGAGCAATATTAAAGGAATTTCAATTCATTTCAATTTGCCAAAACTAATACATACTCAGAATAATCAAACACAATGGGGGACAGAAAACAAAATGCACTTTTTGGTGTACAGAGGGTGATTTCAGACAGCTCAAATCTCAAGAAATGCATGTTTATATAATACAAATATCCTTTTTCAAAATTCTATTTTTCAAAAAAAGCTGGACTGTCAGCTGCCATTGTGATTTAGTATTTAATGTTCTGATTTCAGGACAGTCTCTGCCTCCTCTCAGTCAGTTACAGCATCTGTGTTTTTAACTGCTCCCATGTTGTCCTCCGCTGATTCGGATGTGAGGTAGACCGTGGCCAGTACTGATTCACTTCATCTATCACGGAAGCAGCACTTGAACTCTGCTCATTCCTTCCAAGTTAAGAGACGAGGTTCCCGGAGGTAGCTGTGTGTGTGTGTGTGTGTGTGTGTGTGTGTGTGTGTGTGTGTGTGTGTGTGTGTGTGTGTGTGTGTGTGTGTGTGTGTGTGTGTGTGTGTGTGTGTGTGTGTGTGTGTGTGTGTGCGTGTGTGTGTGTCCTTCTTGAGAGGAAGTGAGACCGAGAATGAAGAATAGAGCAGCGATGTTAACTGTGCTTCCCGCTGTTTGCACGGTAGCCCTGGGAGCATTCCTCCCACCACTCATTCCAGGGAAAGGGTTATCGCCATGGAGATGGCATTTGGTCGGCCTGGTCTAAAGTGAGTGTGTGTATAATTGCATGGATGGGGAGGGGTAGTGGCTTGTTTCATGTGATATCAGGTTCAAGTTTAAACTTTACTTGTCCCAATGGGCAGTTGGTTTCACTGCAAGTATTAAAAATAACATGACATAAAAGGATGACATGCATCACAACAGACACTTGCCATTGCAGGAATGATTATTGGAAATAAAATATTCATAAGCCTACATAGTTGAAAATAAGATGTGTGTGAATAAAGACATAGTTTTAATATTCAGTGTAAAGCTGTACAGCTATAAATAGATAACTTATACAAAATATTTTCAAAAAGTGGAACACTATTTGGAACAGGTTTAAATATGGTTAAGAAATCCAATTTAATGACTTATTATAATAGGTTATTAGCATCTTTTCTAATGGTGTGTGTGTGTGTGTGTGTGTGTGTGTGTGTGTGTGTGTGTGTGTGTGTGTGTGTGTGTGTGTGTGTGTGTGTGTGTGTGTGTGTGTGTGTGTGTGTGTGTGAGTGAGAAGTCTGCCCAGTGCCTGACGCTGAAATAAACATGAAATCGGTGACTATATTTACGCAGATAATTTTACACGGCAGCAGACAGACAGCTTCACAGAGCAGGTGTGTGTGTTTCGGAACTTGTTATGTTCACACTATTCAACTCCTCTGGAAGACTGGAAGAAGCAGTTCCTGTTCAGTGACTCCATCAAGGCACCCAGGCACACCCACACATGGCCACACACACACACACACACTCGAATAAACGATACGCCCCGACAACTTAGACACATGTATCAATGCATGTGCACTAATTAAAGCCTTGAGGAGAGCATGGCCGCATGTCAAGTGTGTATTTAACAGTTGGGTAAAGGCAGCAGATGTTGTTGGACAGCTGACCCTGTGCGCTCTCCCATCATGTGTTTATTTGATCAATACCGTGAAGGCTGCTGACTCGCCTGTTTTCACAGCAGTGGGGTTGGATTAGATCGGCGTGGTGGGCGGAGGAAAGCGCTTGCAGACGTAACATTCAGCACACACACACACACACACACACACACACACACACACACACACACACACACACACACACACACACACACACACACACACACACACACACACCTGTTACTCTGCTTCTCGTCCCTCTTAAACTTCCATCAGCCTTTCTGTTCTCCCTTCCATCGTCCTCTTATTATGTCTCCTGCCGCGTCTCTCTGCGATCAGCATCTTAAAGCAATTTTTGGTTTTGGGGGAAAATTATAATGTTGCTCAACAGCACGAGGCCATTTGCATTTATTTTATTCATACAATTTACAATGTTATTCACGTATTGGGTTTTCGAATTACAGCTGATAAAATGCAGCCCTGATTTTTATGGAATGAATTTCTTTTAAATTTGGGAGAAACATTCTCTTGGACTCAAAGATGAACTGATTAATTCAAGAATGCATACCCTAATTATAAGAATATTTCACACAAAAAAAACAACACAACCTTAACATATAATCACCTTAGCAAATTGATAGAGTAACATTTGCATTTATTCGTGTTTCTGGTGACAGCAATAGTTTCTAAATGCACCTCTATGCTGTTTGTTGTTTGTTGGTGTGCAGATACAATATTTTCTCAGCATATTTTGCTGAAAACAGCTGCTTGTTCTGATGTGATGGACATGGGGCTAAATGACACGGTTAGGCTGAACCAAACTGTAAAGCTGTGGTCCAATAAACAAAACAATGAGCTAAAAGATGCTAAAGCACTACAGGGTTGTATTATTTTGGGGTTTCTCACTATGATAGACCCCTTTCTCTTTAAAAAAAAAAATACACAACTTAAATTGGAAATTTGGTTATCATATCACATTGTTATATTTTGTTAAAGCTGAGTAACTATTAAACTCAACTAAAATTGAAGTTTGTTACAATTTAATTCTAATCTCTCCATGCTGCTGCATTACTGCTGATCTTACGTATCGCTCTCATCGGGAACAGTTTGTCCCAGTGGATATTTTCATGTCACCCGAATAGACAACATATTGTAGAAACGCATGTCGGGGTCTTTAAATTGGCTGGCTAAATTATTTTTCTTGCACCAGTGTTTAGTTTAAATGGCAAATATTTGAAAAGGTGGAGGGAGGCTTTAACACTCAAGATGGAGTGACAGGTCTTAGGACCACGCGGAGCAATTTCAGACAGGGCCGGGTTACACCACGCCGACTGTCAGTCAGACAGGAAAAGAGCACACAGCTGCCCACTGGCATCTGTTCCCTGGCTCCCTTTACACACTCACATATACACACATATCTCTTTATACAGAGATTTATGATATCACAAGTGCGTTGTTAGACTTAATGAGGTAGTGCAGAGGAGGTGGTGGGAACTAACATTCAGGGATCACACCGAGAGAAGTAGAGATGAAAGGATAGAATGAGGAGAAGAAGAAAGGGAGGGGTGAGATGATAGACTGGTGAGAATCTAGTGAACATTGGCTGATAGACACGAGATAGTGATTGTATAATGTTTCCCTCTGCAGCACAGAGGTGAGAAGTGGCTAGAAAGAAGACAATGTGAGTGTGTGTGTGTGGGATTGGTATGTGACCTTGGCTTCAGTACAGAGTCCAGTTGTTCCAAAGAATTCGGTAGGGCACACAGGGAGCTGAGAGGTGCAACCCTAAAACACAAGGTGACTCACTTATTTTTTTTCTGAAAAGCCGTTCACACGCTTGCAAATGTACTGAACTTTTCTGTGTCCGGTGCGAGAGATCCCGGAGTTATTCAGCTATGACTCACACACAGTGCTGGCAATGATTCAGTCAAAGTGATGAAATGCACTGAAACATGGGTCACCACAAGAGTAAGGCCTCCAATGGAAGAAACATCATAAAAATATAGAAAACCAAGAGTAGAATCAGATTAACAAGAACACATTTATAGTATAGAATAAAACACTGGTGCTGGCATGAAAGCAACATACTGTCGTGCTCATGTGGGAAAAGTTTTTCAAGATATGGATAAATGGATTTCCTTACTTCTTGAGAAGTTTCCATCCAAGAGCAGCGATGCATTTTTGCCTTTTGTAAATAGTTACAGTAGAAACAGACAGGAAATGCGGAGAAGGAGAGAAGAGGGATGACGTGCAGTAAACCACTCTTTCTATTGATGTAGTTCTACTTAGATGTATCCTTCTGTTTTATATGTTACCATACTCATGGAGCCCAATATAGCACTAGAGGGCACTAGATTGTCCCTCTGTGCTGCTCTGAAACACAAGTAGTGGAATCTGTCTTTTTCTGATTGAGAAATTTCACGGTTTCCTTGTTCTTTGACATTCAGTGGCAATCAGGACAAATGCAGAGTATGCAGATATTTAGTGTAATGTTTTCAATCTTGAAGGGATTTTAGCTGAACAGGTTTCTAATAGGTCACGGATGTATGTCCTGAGGGATCCCCTCTCTGTGCTTTGGCTTGGCAAAGCTGGGAGAAATGGCAGAAATGGATTCTGTACTGTTCATACTCTATTTATAGGCTACTCACTATCAATGAACTATTACCATATATGCAAAATGTATCATGTTTGCATTTTTAATTCAAGAATTAGACTGCAACTATGGTATATTTTTGTTTTACATTTCATTATCGGAAGCATCAGGAAATAAACCTAAATCACACTGAAGAGTTCTTTGACAGGTGTGACTGAAGAGTAGGGCTAAAATGATTCGATGTTTGATCAAATGACAGAAAATAACGTTGACGATAATTAAATTCCTGGCATTTCATAATAAACTGAATAGTTTTTGGTTAGTGATGGTTATTGGATAATGTCGGAGCAGAAATTATTAGTCGAACAATAGACAAATAATCTGCAACTAAACAATCCCTGATTTCTACTTCTCAAATGTTTGTGAAGTTGCTACTTATTTTATGTTTCTTTTATGTCATAGTAAATGTATTTATTTCATGGTTTCCGAGAGTTAGTGGGGCAAAGACATCTCCTTAGATGACAGAATATTGTGTTTCGTTGCACCCTGAGATTGGATTGATGATTATTTTATAACAGCTGAATGAATTATTTAAAAATTAATCATTAACAATAATAATTGTTAGTTTCTGCTCTAATTAAGGGTCACAGTCATTCATTTGAAAGAGTTTAATGTCCAACAGGGAATGCTGCTTTAAGTCTCTTAAATAGTGCAGTGGAAATACTCTGTCAACAGATATAACAACAGGTGCTTTGCCCGCTGATTCATCACTCCATCCCAAATTACCTCTATGAAAATATTTCTGCTTACTTGTCTTCTCCACTCACTCTGAAGGAGCAGCTGAAGCTTCCTGTCTGCAGTAAAATGATTTCAGAGTCACTTTGAGTTGTAACTTCCTACTGGCTAACTTTAGTCAAAGGCAGGAACCGAGGAGCGCGAAGATCCTGCAAAACACTACAAACAGATATGCACCATGGTGGCACCCCCTCCCCACCCACCAACCTAATGCTCAGGACAGCCGGTTTGCTGTGTGCGTGTGCGTGTGCGTGTATTGCCAGACCCCGGCATGGCTCATGTTACTCAGTGCAGTTTGTCAGAGCTCAGCTTGGAGCAGCAGGCACCACTGAGGCTACACCAAATACATACATCCAGAGCTGACAGGGGGAACACCGGAGGCTTGCTTCCCCAGAGAGAAGCTGTAGTTTGGGATTGCGATTGGCCATAAAACAGCCCGATACCATGGTTGTGCCTCCCGTCCTGCAATGTAGCACGGGACGCCTAAGGAACATCTCTTTACACCGTCACACTGCTGGATTACTTCTGCTCGGGACACAGCTTTGGGAGCCTGTGTGGAGTTTGGACGAGATCGAATTTGCGAGTGTGAATGATTGCCAAAGGACATTTCGCATGTAATCACACACATGCTGGATATTCCTTTGCTTTCCTGAGGTGTTTTGTCATTTTTTTGGTCACTGGATTTCTTAGCAGTTCAATAGGCTTCTTTATTACCGTCCAGCCTTTTTTCCTTATACTGGTTGTTTGATTGCTGGGCAAGCTGGTCCATCCGTAGTCGTCGTGTCAGTAGCCGCATCGGTGGCCGTGTCGGGTGGGGGATTGCGAGTCTCGTCCCCCACCATGATGATCAAGGAGGCTACGTTACGGCGGGACCCTGACCTGAGGGGGGAGCTGGCCTTTCTGGCCAGGGGGTGTGACTTTGTCCTCCCCTCACGCTTCAAGAAGAGACTCAAGTCCTTCCAGCAGCAGCAGCAGCAGCAGGTCAGTCAGTTCAGCAGGCAGGGTGGACAAGGTGCAAGAAAAATGCACACTAATGAGAAATATGGAAAAAGTTATGTCCACAAATATATTGTATATTACAATACATTTGTATTACACGCATACAGTAGATGCGTCTTGTTGCTCCTATACACAGAGCGACATGCCAGGAACGACAACCTATTCTGAGGCGGATACCAGCAGGGTATTAATAGGGCAGGAGGTGCAGGAATAGAGTGATAGAATGAATGCTGAGAAGGAGAGGTCTGCTCCAGCTGTCCTGCTCAATACACACAGAATGGAGGCCCAAAGAGAAGACACAAGGGAGCTCCTCCTGGAACATGCCGGCTTTTCATTTAAGCAGCAGTGTTGGTTAATTTCTGGTTTCGAGTATTCACTTCGTGTGAAATCTGTAACTTGAACTACAGAAAACGGGTTCTTGTATCATGTCACCTCACCTTGTTATTCATGGAGTGTGAAATTGGTGTCTTCCAATTTAGACCATTGTTGGTAATGAAAATCCTTTTTTTTTTTTTTGCCCTTTTTTAATTCATAAAGTTTGGTGACTTGTGTTGCTCATTGAAATTCTTAATTGACGTGCATATGCAGAAGATATATTTTAGAGCTGTAAGGACATGATAAAACCATCATAAATAAATGCTCTAATCATCAGTCAAGGTACCAGACATGGTGATCCTTTATGCCCATTATAGTCTTGACTCCTGCAGTCTTGTGCCACCTGGGACTTTCCTTGCCACCAGTTTGAATAAAAATGCTGGCAGTTTTGTAAAAATTGTGTATTTTAGTGATTTGAAAAAATGGCCACATCTCACCTAGACTAGACCATTAACATGTCAGTGTTGCAGGGGAATTTCACTTTAAAAATTAAACCAGCTATAGTTTACGAGAAACGAAAATATGAGGAGTAAAGTTACCACCACAAACGGGTAATCAACCCCGTCCATCCTTGTCCATTCCCACAAATGATCTCCCTTCTCTCTTTTCAGGTCCAGTCCAAACCAGAAAAGAAACCAGGAACACCTCCACCAGCTCCTGCCACATCCACACCAGTCCCTACTCCACGGTCACCCAGCCCTCCTCCAGCTCCAGTCATAGTCACCCCTCCTCCTCCTGCCATTAACATTCCCAGGTTCTACTACCCCCGTGGGCTCCCTGCCCTGGGCCCGGTTGCCAGCCACGATGCGGCCATCACTGCCATCGAGACAGCCTTCACCGAGTTCGAGGAGGAGAAGGCTGACATTTATGAAATGGGAAAGATCGCGAAGGTCAGCAGTTTAAAAACAAACTCCCTTTTACTTCTGTTTTTCATTTGAATGATATTAACATTGAAGAATTAAAATGAGGAAAAGATTAGCAGCAATATTTGCTTGCTGACGTTATTTTCAATGTTTTCATATTTTACCTTGAGATTACCAAACTTCTTGAATCCAATTTTTTTTTTTTCCAGAAGCATTTTCTTTTCCCCCAGAATTTATTGCACGGTTGAAAAAAGACGGTGTGATCATCGATTCTAGGAAAAATAACACGTGTTTTTCAGGTTTAGGTAATTGTAGTGTTACTTGTATTTCTGTTCAGGCATGCGAGTGTCCACTTTACTGGAAGGCCCCCTTGTTCTTCGCAGCAGGTGGTGAGAGGACGGGCTTTGTGTCTGTTCACTCCTTCGTTGCAACCTGGAGGAAGTAAGACAAACCTCATGTTAATCAAAGTCATCCAAATGTATCACATCTGTAATTAGGCTCTGATATACGTCTCACCTCTGGTCTCTCCTCTCCTCTCCTCTCCTCTCCTCTCCTCCTCTCCTCTCCTCTCCTCTCCTCTCCTCTCCTCTCCTCTCCTCTCCTCTCCTCTCCTCTCCTCTCCTCTCCTCTCATGCAGGTGTTTGCACAGTTGTCACGATGATGCATCAAGGTTTATTTACTTGCTAGCTAAACCTGGCTGTAACTACCTGGAACAGGAAGACTTAATTCCACTTCTGCAGGTAAATGTCTCATCACCACCGATCAACTCAAGCGTTATGCAATTCTGCTCTGTCGTCTGTTTTTACGATGAACTTGCATAAATTATATATATATATATATATTTTTTTTCTTTTCTTTTTCTTCCTGTTTCTGTTTTTCTGATCAGGACATAGTGGATACACATCCTGGGCTCACATTTCTGAAGGATGCACCTGAATTCCATTCACGCTACATCACAACGGTAAATGGCATGAAAAATGACATCAACTGCCCTTTTTATGTGTTACTGTAAGAGTGTGTTTTAGTCTGACTGTCAGACACAGTGTGACCTCATAGTTTTTATTGATGTGTTAAAGGTCATAAGTAACACCCAACAACATAAAAGTAAAATAATAAATGTGATTTTATTATGTTATTATCCGTCCCTGCTTATTCGGTGCTACGGGCAGCAGTCTAAGTCAATCAGGTGTCCTGATCCCTAGCCACTACCTCTTGCTCCTCCTGTGGATCCAGAGTCATTTCCAGGCCAAAGGGGATATATAATACTTCCAGCATAGTCTGGGTCTGCCCCGTGGTCTTCCACCGGTGGGACGCCCCTGGAATACCTCCCCTAGGTGGCATCCTCAGCTGGCTCGTTTCAACACACAAGGGAGAAGCAGTTCTACCCAAAGCTCACTACTCTGTCTCTCAGAACTCACAGTGGAAATTCAATTCTGTCGTGTCAATCTGTGATCTAGTTCTTTTGATCACTACCTCGAGCGCATGACCACAAGGGAGGAACATAGGAACAAAGATCAACAGGTGCAAAGTGGATAAACATTAAATAAAAAAATTAAAAAATGTATTTGTATAAAATGTACTTCCCTTTTTCATCACAAAATAAAATGGAAGTTAGTTGTGTTAACCATGAATGATAAAATCTTTTAAAAATGTGACACTGGTGTGGTAGAAAGTAACCAAAAACATCCAATCGAGTGGACTACAGCACTTTTCAGTTTTATACAACTTCCATCTTTTATACTTTTATTTGTACCTTTTATGGCACTACATATACTGTATCTGACAACTTTTGTTACCAGTTTCTTTACAAATGACAGAATTTTCATGCAAAACATTTGTCCAACACAAAATTATATTTATATATTAATAGATCAGGAAAATTAAATAATATAACAAAGTAGTTTTACCTAGAATTGTACAAATGAATTTAGGTTCACTTTTTTTTTTTTACTTATTTTGGCTGGAATTTTACACATTTTTCCACTATAGTATCACTACTTTTTCTTCCACCACTGAAAAGCATCAAATAGTCAAAACCATCACAATCATATCAATATTTGATATCAATACCCTCCACCTTTTGTTGTCAGCAAAACGACTTCTGTGTGCATCAGCTGTTTAACATTAGTAGGGGAGAGAGTGCATGTGTGAATGTGGACCGGCACAGCTGCAACACGTGCTACAGAAGTTGAGTGCTTCGTAGAAGTGCAGAGAGAAGTCTGTGCTCTGGTGCGTCAGCGCACTGTGACATCACGGAAACACAGTTCAGACCGTCCACATATCCATTTTAAGACACTTCCCATTCACCATGGGCCAGCTGACCCGCTACTGTATGAGACATTAGTAGCCACAGGAGGTGCGTGTACCAGGAAATGGTTGCTAATCCGCTCTTGAGCCTAAGTGTTGTGTTTCAGGGGCAGGGTGCCTGGAGCCACTTGTTTCCATTGTATGCTAAAGACGGCCTTACTAAGATTATGAATGAGGATAAAAAAAAAATATCGGTTGTAGATGCGCCATGAGGAGCTCACCTTCTTGGCAAGATGAGAAATATGTTTAAAAAAAAAAATCCAGATGACAGGGATTGTGTAGATGTCATGCAAGCTTCCTACTATTTTCAGAGACATCCAGTCTGACAACTTCAGTTTGAGACCTCGCCTTCTGGTTCACCTTTTAGACTCACATTAACCAAATCGACAGATTTAAAACACTCTAGACTCCGGAAAGGTGACATAAACACATACTGTAAGAATCAGGAAGATTTTATATTTCTCTAATATTATACCAGGAGAGGCGAATGTCAACATAATTCTCTGCTGCACTATAAAGGATCATGTGAAGGAAATTGTGGAAATGAGGTGAAGAAGGCAGAGGAGACCATTCTGGGTGACAATGCAGGGCTGTTTATTGGCAGCATCTGGTTCGAGGAGAGAGGCCTCAACGTGTGCCCGTGCCCGGTGGCTAAACCGCTCTGCCTGTACTCTCACAAGGGCGCAGTTATTAAGAACACATTGGTTCCGATACAGATAAGAATGGGTCCTTGGCTTGATACTGCCTGAAAGTCAGACAGGCTGTCCCCAGTGTGAGCACAATCAACACTCATCATGGACAGTTAGTTCATGAGTTCAGGGTGTCCTTTATGAGACCTTTATCCCACATTCAGGGATCAGAGGATTCTCAAAGTATGTCAGGCCTGAACAATAGCGTTCCCTTGACAGATCGGACTTATTCAATGAATTTACTTTACCCATAAAATGTCAGAAATTGTGAAATATATCCATCATAATTGAATTACCTCTACAGTGATGTATTTAGACTGCTTGTTTAGCGCAAACAGCAGTTCAAACCCCAAAGGTATTCAGTTTATTATCAGATCACAAGACAAAGGAAGGCATAAAATTTCCAATATTGCAACATTTTGTATGAGAAATAACTTAAAAGATTAACTGTGAAAATAAGTTTGTATTAGTCAGTGATGATCATCCACTCGCTTAAACTATTGAGTAAATGTTTTTACTCCAGTCTTGTGACGGTATTTCATAGAATTTCAAAATATTTAATCTTATAATTCAATTTAACTCTTCATCTCTTCCTGTTGTGAAATGAATTCACTCATCCTAATTAAAAAGCATTTCACCACTCTTTAATTACAGGTGATCCAGCGGATATTCTACGTGGTGAACCGTTCATGGACAGGCCGCGTCACCATGCTGGAGCTGCGCAGGAGCAACTTCCTGCAGACTCTGGCGCTGCTGGAGGAAGAAGACGACATCAACCAGATCACTGACTACTTCTCCTACGAGCACTTCTACGTCATCTACTGCAAGTTCTGGGAGCTGGACACTGACCACGACCTCTACATTAACCCCAAAGACCTGGCGAGATACAACGACCACGGTGAGAACAGCTCACAAACAACTGAAACGTGTCAAGAAAGATATCAGTCATTGAGGCAACAAGAACTCTTTGTTCTAATCGCAACACTTTTCTGTCTTAAAATTTAACTCTCGAAATCAGTACTTACTCAAAGTGACTGTAATGTATATATTATGGTTTATAACCGTATTCATTTGGTTCTACGTGCGAGTGCTAAATTCTCTGATTCTTTTTTCTGACAGCATCCTCAAACAGAATCATTGAGAGATTGTTTTCAGGTGCCGTTACTCGGTAAGTGGAAACACGTATGCAGAAACGCAGAGAAGCTGATTACTTCACCATAATGGCAGCGCTGAGTGTGAATAGCTCTGTCGCTCCTGTTTCCAGGGGTAACGCTGTGCAGAGGGAAGGCAGGATGAGCTACGCCGAGTTTGTCTGGTTCCTCATATCTGAAGAAGACAAGAAAAATCACACCAGGTAATAAGTAGTTCCTCTGATATGTATGATTGAGCAGCTGTTTGAGCATTTTTCATCACTGCATGTATCTAATGAATATTCAACACTCGCCATTTGCAGCTGCTTTAGTTCCTGAGTTTTTTCGTAACTCTACATTTGTCGTGTGTCTTTCCAGTATAGAGTACTGGTTCCGCTGCATGGACGTGGATGGGGATGGTGTCCTGTCCATGTTTGAGCTTGAGTATTTCTATGAGGAACAGTGTGAGAGGATGGAAAGGATGGGCATCGAGCCACTGCCCTTCCAGGATTTGCTCTGCCAGATGCTTGACCTGGTCAAACCTGAGAGTTCAGGTTTGTGCTAAAACTACCTTGTCCTTGCAATTTTGTATCTATTTTTATAATTGTGCCGTCTTTTATTTTCTTCTCCAGACAGCAACACTCTTCCATTTAGCTTCTTTTTTTTTTTTTTTTTTTACATTGCTGCTAGATTTTTTTTTACACATGTGCCTGTATTTCCATTGTTTTTTTCCAGGAAAGATAACCCTGGGTGATCTGAAGCGCTGTCGGATGGCCCATATATTCTTTGACACCTTCTTCAACCTGGAGAAATACCTGGACCATGAACAGAGAGACCCATTTGCTGTGCAAAAGGTGTAAATCTGCACATTTTCTATGTAATATTCAGCTATACTGCCGGAGGTGACGGTTTGAAATCAGTCAAAATTCAAAAACAATATGGACACATGGTTTACAACCTAAAAAAATAAGTAGTACAACCTATTTATTGCCAAGTGTAATGTATTTGTATAGTTTTAAAGCTACCTGCCTTTTTTGTGCCATTTTATATTTTTCGAAAAATCTATGAAAATATCTTTCTTTACTTGTATGTGATTTGTTAATAGATGAAAAATACTGATAATAGGTGTGCATATGTTGTTCCAGGACATTGATAGTGAAGGTCCAGAGCCATCTGACTGGGATAAATATGCCTCAGAGGAGTATGAGATACTGGTGGCGGAGGAGACTGCAAATGAACATCTACATGAGGGGTACAACACACACTCACACTCATGATGATGACTAAAAAGTGAATCAGATAATTAAGGAAAATGGTATGACTTAACCAATTGTATGCGTGTTGTGTTCCCAGGTCATTTGATGATGACTATGAGTCTGAGGAGCTTCAAGTCCCTGGAGAGATTGGGAATAAAATGGAAAAACTGGTCATATCAGACCTGTCAGCATGAAACTTTTTCCCTGAAATTCCTGGGCTTCTCTTTCTGGAAAATAGACAGGAACCAAGTGATAGAGGGCTCCTTGGGATACATGCATCCAAGAATGCATGGATGTAAAGACAGAGAGAGAAAATGACTCTGGCGTCTGTTCATATGATGACTCTGGACTCTCCTCAGAAAGGAGTTTTTGTGTGTGTGTGACCCTAAACCAATACGATTCTGCGTCTGGTGCAATAATGCATCCGTTTTCACACAGAAAACGATGTCACTGCCTCCAGCTCTTCACTCCATCCGAGAGCACAAATCCGATGAAGGGTGGAGAAGTGTTTGATAAGCTCTAAAAGGAATCAAAGAAAAAAATAACGAACTGTAAAATAATGTAATTGTCATTGTGAATGCTCTACTGACAATCCTGCCAGAAGACAATCGGTTTTTTGTTTTGTTTTGTGTTGTTGTTTTTTTCAAAATGTTGCCGTGTTAAAGGGAGGCTGACAGACTTTTAGTTACACAAACAGGAGATATAAAGAGATAATGACAGCAATAGGCACTACCATTGATAACCCCCCCCCCCCCCCAGTCACCAAATAGTCAGCTGCTCAAATAAACGACATACAAACAGATACTGCCTCCAGGTAGCTGCTGCCAGTGCAGCTCCTCACTGTGTTTCTTGTAAAGGAAGTCGTTAAACCTCTGGTCCCTTCAGGGAGAGGTCATGTAGCAGTTTGGATGGTTGTAACAACACCTCTTCGTGGCCAGTCTGTGCTACTTCATGCCATCACCGGTATGCATGCTCCACGATGGCTGGCTTAACATTTCCATGAGGGAGTTTAGTTCACTGCACAGCCTGTGCTGCTCTAGTATTAGTGCGGCGTTATCAGCGCTCCTCCACCTCTGGACTCTCTCTGACTGCATGTAGTACAATGTTCAAGCCCTTCATTTCAATGTTTTAATATCAGATAACAGCGAACGATATGAAACATGCACATGAAATGCTGCATGCTGCCGGTCATATCAAACTCTCTGGTAGAGTTGCCCAAACATTTCCACCTGTATCATTTGTAATAATGCAATATACTGTATGTGCCTAAGATTCGTGAGTTGCTCCTCATGCAACATGCCATTGTGTGTTCTCACTCATCCTTATTTTTCTTTGTTCAACCTTTATTTTTATGGCATGCTAATTTTAACAAGCAGAAGTATAGAGTAGAAGCATGAGATACAGACATACACAGATATAGGACATTGCAAAGGGAGATGAGCATTAACGCATCATGTTAAAGAGTAAAAAAAAGAAACACTGTTAATTTTCTGTGAATAACAATCCCATTTCTTTCAGTATGTTTCACCTTTGTCTTTCTGTAGATGAAGACTGTGCGTCATCTTTTCCATGTTTTCTGACATCCCTGTTGAATATGTATTGTGACTGGTAATTACTTTGATCTGTAATTGTCATTTATGCCAAAAATGTCTTCTTTTTTTTTTCTGCTTACCTATCACTGTCTTATATTCTTTGTTTATGAAACTTTGTTTCCATGTCCATTCTCCCGATCACACACACATCAAACACACAACTAAATATGCTTCTGAATGGGTCACCAAAAACTATGAAAAGGACTCACACCTCTGGTGATATCATGTCTGCAAATAATTTGAGATTTCTTTCTGCCCAGTAGTTTGGATATACCGTTTGTTTGATATTTCCATCCATACGCGACTACAATGGAATTGTAAAACATTTTGTTTGTGGCTTTTACAATATTGAAACTCTTCTGAAATTTCCATTGAATTTGCTTTCTTTGAGGACAGAGATACATTGAGGTTTCTGCTTCTGGAGAGATGTGTTGCTGCCTAACTTTTGAAAAAAAAAAAAAAAAAAATCATATTTCACATACATAAAGAACATTTTGTTAACCCTCCCCTCCCCGCTGTATTGAGATAAAGGCAGAAAACTTTCAAGCATATATCTGAAAACCTGACAAACAACCAAAAAAACTAAAACATTTGCATGCATAGATACCACTATGCGAGTATTTTTCTAAATCTGGGTGAACCCTTCAACTCCATTATTTACTGTGCTGCACTCAGAGGAACAGGTGCATGTGTGTACACTGCCTTTACTGTAATAGCTAGAAGCGTGTGTTTGCTTATAAATCACTGATGGAGGAGTGTGCTTTAGGAGCCTGTGTTGTGTAGCTCTCAGTTCCCAGCTGTTTATATGCTGTTGCCATGGGGATTGTGTTCCAGGATGTGTGTGTGTGTGTGTGTGTGTGTGTGTGTGTGTGTGTGTGTGTGTGTGTGTGTGTGTGTGTGTGTGTGTGTGTGTGTGTGTGTGTGTGTGTGTGTGTGTGCGCACGCACACGCTTGTGTAACTCTTTAACTTGGGATTGGACGGCTCAATGGCTTCAAATTCACTGATATATACCTCCCTTGCTGGCACTTATTGGACACACACACACACACACACACACACACACACACACACACACACACACACACACACACACCATAACATAGTTGCTAATGAGAAACGGAGCATGTGGATGCTGCAAGGCCTCAAGGACCTTGAGCTCACTGCTTTTGCTCTACATTCATTGTAAATCAGTCTGACTTTGTATTGAAATACATTATAAGAATAATAACATTGATAATAAGCCATTATAGATATAACTCTGATTTTTGATGTATTTTGATGGTTTGTATTGCTGTGCCACTGTGTGGCTCGGGATTGGGGGGTAAATTATGTTAGATGTGTGTATGTTTGCGTGTTAGATGCGCTGTGGACTTTATCAGCAGAAGTGAGTGAAATCCTCTTTCTCTGCCCAACCAGACAATCACAAAAAGTTATATTAGATACAATTCATATAGAAACCTCGGTTTCACTGCTGTGGTCACACACATACTCGCTTACTCACTCTAAAGGAGACCTTTTCACCCAGACAGTATTTTAGTAGAACTCTTAAAGGCGATGGGACGTCTCCGGCTGATAACCTTTTGGCTCTATGCAAAGTGTTCCGGTGCTCGCACATGAAGCATCAGGCAAGGAGCGAAGCCATGCAAGACTTTAACTTTGAAATTGTGTCTCTACTGGAAGAGGTAGAGAAAAGACTTTTATTTTGACGTACTTCCTCTGTGCAGATGAGATTTGAGGAGGCTGAGATGTGATATGAATTCTGATTGTTTCTGTATTGGCATGGTTTTCTTTCTTTCCATCCATCACTCTGTCCTCTTTCTTTCCTTCCTTCTTTCCATCCTTTGTACTTTCCCTCTTTTCTTCTGTCCTTCCTTCTTTCCTTCTCTTGGTCCTGTCACCTGTCATTTGTTGCTTTCGTCTGAAGTTTTAAAAGTTTAAATAAAGATGTTTCAAAATATTTCTCCCCCTCAGAAGTCCTTTATGGTTACCTACGTCCTCTGTGCTTCTCCTCCCTCACAGACGGTCATAACTCACCCACGCAAACGTCATCACTCCCTCCTTGTGTACGCACATTACTGTAATGTAAGAGTGTTCATCTTGGATTCTGACCTTTTATCTAGAAGCCGATTTGTGGACATTGCTGCTTCTCTGTACATGTATTAAAATATTTGGTATTTTCTGAGCTTATGAACTTCCAAATTAAAGAAATGACATTTTACCTGCTGCCTTTTAAACAACTTCAGACCCACGTGGCTTGGACTGTGTCTGGCATATGTGACGTAAGCATCTGTGCAATGATTCACTGTGACTGGCGTCACCGTTGTCATGACAACAACAGGGACCAAAACAGGAAGTCGCTGGTCATTGTGGTAACGATTACAATTACTCTTTTGGCAGAAAGTATATTCTGGAGATTCCCAAGCTAACCACAGCCAATATTTCTGAGATGACTATTGTCGTTGGATTTTACCTCGTCTCATAAATGTTGTAGTCTGTTCCATGTGTTGTACAATTCAGTTTTGGTCACTTTCCAAAGTGACCATCTGTGCTGCCCCAGTGGGGGGGGAGGTATTCTGGTACTGGTTACAACATCAGTCAGCTAATGTGCAACGATTTGAATACTTTCTTTCGTTTCTAACGGTCTAAACCTTCTCCACCAAGGTCACAGTGACGTCTCTGCTGGTGTTTGCCCTCGCCATGACGCCAATGTTGCCATGGGTTACCATTGGTTAACTCCGGTTCTTTGTCCAGACCCCGAAGAGGTCGACTTCTACCATTTCTTTATCATGTTAGATGTTTCATCCTTTTTTGGACCACAAGTTTACCAACTCCATGCACTAAGCCATGGTGCTAGCATGGCTAAACACCTCAAACGTTCTCTCGTAGTATATTTAACCTGAACTGCTGTTTTTTTTTTTTTCCCCTAGATGAAACCATCACAAAGTTTTTGCTCAGGCTCTAGCACATTTCTATCTACTAGTGTAGATTCACTGATCTTTATAACATTGATTTGACTTTTGTAGCAAACTTCTTGTATCTTTTCTTGAGGATGTTCATGGTTAAACCAAAGCTGATTGTAGGCAGAAGTTTCTTGCGGAGGTTTATTGTTCTGAATGCAATGATTGTTCCAAGAATGCTGTAATAGTTGGCATGCCGCCATGTTGTGATTTGAACATGAGCAATTTGCCTCCCATCGAAGGTCAGAGTCGACGGGTCATTGTTTGAAATGGCACTCGCCTTATTTTCCAAAAATGTCGGGGACAAAGCAAATAGCCAACAAGATCTCTGTCCCACCTCCATGAGTCACAGACATTCCACCGCCCCGGTTGCCCATACCCACCACCGTACGGTGGCGTGACCCAGCCAGTGTGATGTCACCTGCCGTAATGTCATGACTGGAAGGTATTCTGTAAGAAGGAACACATGACATGATTGGCAGAGAGAGAGAAAGAACAAAACAGACCTGAGCTAAACACTGAGCTTTAAAGCTGACAGGGAAACCTTCAAAAAATGGCGAGGAAGCAACTGGAACCAATTGATCTGCCCAGGCATTGTAGGGTCCTGAATCAGACGGAGGGCCGCGCTTGTTCACACACACACACACACACACACACACACACACACACACACACACACACACACACACACACACACACACACACACACACACACACACACACACACACCAGCGATACCAGAAACAACTGGAAGCAATTCATCCTATCAAAGAGCGACAGAGAGATGTGCTTGGGAACAGAACGATTCTGAATCAGCTGCTTGTTCCAGATGTACCAGAAACACTAGACACCGAAAGGATACCAAATATTTAAAGCCACTGTAGAGTGCCAAGAGCGAGGATGAAAAGGCAAACGACAACAAAGAACTGCACTCGGCAAAAACACAGTATATTGTGATTTAATGTAATGAAATATAACATCATTGTATTCTCATTGTTATAGGAAGTGATGAGGCTTATCAAATCCGAAATCACATCCAGCTTCTTTTCCAGTATTTCATTTTTTTGTTTTGTTAGTTTTTTACAGACAATATACAATAAGCCCCTTTCTATTCCAAAGAAATGCACAACTAAGGACAACACCAAACACCCGAAATGAGGTGAAGCGTTTCATGGGACAGAGAGACAAACACAGGGAGATTGAGAGAGAGAAAGAGACAGAAAAAGAAAGGCATGTCTGCTCTTGTTGGTGTGGAGAGAGCTTTGGTTTGAGTCTTTTGAACTCATGATGAGCTAAATTCCATCCTCACATATATGGAAGGAAGTACATTGCGCGCGCATGCGCGCGCACACACACACACACACACACACACACACACACACACACACACACACACACACACACACACACACACACACACATCCATGCACGCACCATGATATTCCCTCACATACTCCCTCTCTGCTGCCAGACGCCTGTTATCGTCCATCACCCAGTGTCTCAGACTAGGATTTCCACAAACATAGGCACACACACATCCGCACATGTAGACACAACATACACACATAAATGCATGCATAAACACACGTGCAAGATGTAAGAGTGTAGGGAAGCCATAATTAACATCTAGAAAACCACACCGAAGAGCTGGCAGCACTCCAACAATCTCTTTTCCCCGCTTTCTCTTCTTTGCTTTCTATCTGCTATAAGAATATACAGTGCATACTATCATATGGCTGGACACATTCCATTTACTTCAAAGACCTCTGGTGAACTGAGTGTGCATGATTACAGGGCGGGCTTGGTTTAAAGGGCCAAAGAGAGAGAGAGAGAGAGAGAGAGAAAACTGAGAAGGAGAGCTCAGGAGAAAGAAAGGGAGCGAGAGAAAGCAGCTGGATTGGTGGTAAACATCTGGTGGCTGTAAAGACTTGGAGCTGACATACAGGGGAAATAGTTCCATTGCTGTTCCAAGATCTGCTCCCTCCAGTCTTTCCTCGTCTGCTCTCCTCCGCAGATCAAATTCAATGTAAATGGCTATCAGTGAAGGCCTGATACGTCACCCACGGTTGCCCCAATTTGACTTTCCGAGCAGATTTATTTAAATCAGTTTGAGTGTTTTTTTAATTCACAGGCCGATTGTGTGCACACACTGGTTCCACTGTGCAAAATCGTGGGAACATCTTGTTGACATCGAGTTACAGCCCCTATTGCACAATTCACTACTCACTTGTTTTAAACTTTCTAAGCCCTTCCCCAACTCATCTGCTTCTCTTTATCTACATCGCCTACAGTGCAATTAATGCATATTACGTACAGGAAATCAATATGGGACAAAGACATAAACATCCACTTACCTTGTTAGTGTGAGGCGGGTGAAATGTTTTTGCCACTAGTGGCACTAGTATTTTAAGAGGGGCAGAATGTTACTGAATGTTACTGCTCCCCACCACCCCTTCTCACCAGATTTGACTCCCTGATACTTCTTTTTGTCCCCAGGATTTAACACAAAATTTTGCGTGCGCTCTCTAATCAAGTTCAGGTCTACGACATCGTGACATCGCAAATGCTCAGTTAACAGTGATCACAAAACACAGGGAAGTTAGGTGCCGATATTGATCGAGCAATGTAACTTGGAATACTTACCCACAAAGGTTATAGAACAGAAGTTAAGTTATGTTAAGAACATATTATAGTTCATATTAAAGTTATTCAGGCTTCAATTTCTCAATTCTATGATTTTTTTTTTTTCAGAATATGAATATTACATTTTTATCTCCCAGGATATGTTGTCTATTTAGGATACGGATTTTTATAATGTGTTAAATAAGATATGGTGTTAAACATGATCATACAGGTCTTAAAACTTCAGTTGTTTAACCCTATAGTTCTATTTAGGCTCCTGGACTTCTTTAATCGCTCAAAGAACATCCTTACAGGAACATTGTTTCATCAGCTTGATACTTCATGACCGTTTCAGACTTTCTACATATTGCTCATTGTTTTGATTTTGAAGTGATGGCATGTTGCAAAAGACAGTTCCTTCCTTCTGTTTGCGCTTTCGGAGACCGCAGCTGCACAGTGCTTTTAAACAAAATGGATTTTCACATGTTCAGCATCTGTGATTGGTGTTGACGCGACTGTTTATTCAGTTCTAACCCTCTCAAATAATAATAAAAAAAAAAAGGTTTGGATTTCTGTTGCAAGAGTTTCATTCGTTTTCTTTAGAAAATGACTCAAATAGAGTTGGGCCTCACTGCAGTCTTAAAGCTCTATGGATAACATTCTGTACATTACCTCATCTGAGTCCCTTTTTACACACAAAAGAAATGATCTATTGTAATACATTCACATAATGGGGTAAGTGCGATCCAAAACAGTAAGGATATATATTTGATATGTACAAAACACAATGGATAAAGTTTTTTTTTTGTTTTTTTTTTGTTAAGTTGATGAACTGCTGGAGACTTTGCTATTGGCAGGTTAAAAAGACTTAATTCTGTTAAAAAAAAAAAAGAATAACCTATTCAACAATTAAACATGAATAATAAATGTAACACGGCAAGCTGTGTCAGTGCTTTTATACTCTAGTTCTGCAGTTAGGGGGCTCCACAGTCTGTCTCTGCCAACTGCACTGGACCTCGGTTGTATTTTTAGTGTCTCAGCATGATTTTTCTGCCTGCCATATCAATTGCCTCTTGAGGATGATTAGTGTTTATTGAACTGAACTGAATTTAATTTAATTCCTCACAGGCACACTGTCCCAGTAAAGGGTCATTTTTCTTTGAGTGGCTTCAAATTACACCGGTGGCGGTTTTCTTAGTGCAGTTGTTGGAATGTGCGTGCGTGTGCGTGCGTGTGCGTGTGCACGCGTGCGTGCGTGCGTGCGTGCGTGTGTGTGTGTGTGTGTGTGTGTGTGTGTGTGTGTGTGTGTGTGTGTGTGCGTGTGCGTGCACAAACAGAGAGAAATCTAGAACTCAAGGGCAATGAGTGTATTTGGCTGAGTCGTCTAGCTTGAAAAAATACAGGAAGGATTACCACTGAAGACAAACATGTACATAACTGTCGGAGACACCGTTTATCAGTGTATTTATTTTTTTGCACTTGTTCTTTTTTGCAGCTTGGATCTTTTGGGACCGTAATTTGAGAAATTTGATTCTGCAACTGACTGTGAATGAGGCTGATGAGAGGCTTGTTGTGCAGTGAACGATTTACTGTGAAACTCCCTGCAACAACACTTCATGGTCATCCAGAATGTAGTTTAAAAATATGTTGACTATTTCCCCACTGTAGAATCAGATCCACAAGTTGACGTATTCATAGAAGAATAGGAGCTGCTTTCATCAAATGCTGGCTGTGTGGGTTTCTAACAAAATGACGTAGTTGGCAAGGTTACAGGTTCAATGCTCTCATCCTGACATGTACTTGTTGGCATTAATGTCTTAATTTCAAGCACCAACACGTCCAAATAATCTCCGCAGACAAAAATGACTCTGTAGGCTAAACATATAACTGTGCTGCCCAGGGGAAGAAAGCTGAGCACATTAGGAGCCTCAATACAGTATTTATAGTAGATCTTGTTCTAACCATTATATGGGAGGTTTTGGGATCCATTTTAGACATATTTGCACCAAATTCACCAAACTGATTTTAATCAGGATATTCATCTTAACATAAATCAGGACATTATGTTAATCTAATTTTAAGCAGCAGTGACATACCTGTAAGCCTGTCAGCGGTAGGATGCCAGGTGTCAGTGCAGCCACCAGAGGCACTTTGCATGTTATCAGAAAAGTTCTTTTTTTGCAACATTGACATTTATTGTTGATTTAGTTTCTTGGTTTTTTTTAAAGTGGAATTGACCAGTGGGAGTGAGGTGACCACAGGTCAGGGCATGTCAGTTGCTGCTGTGTCCTCTGGTGTGAAGATATCCTGTGTCATCATGATGACACAGGATGTGTCATGAAAGATGAACCAGCGTAAAGGGCATTCGGCCACGCTTTTATTTGCAGAAGAGTTAACCCACCTTTTGTTCTGAAATAACTTTTTTTTTTTAAACAGATTTCTTATGACACAATGAGCTTTATATTACAGTAAAGTATGTGTAGCCTATATTTTTGTTTGCAACTCTTTTATGCTTTAAGTGTTGGTTGTGATTTCCAACTGGATGTTTTTGTTTTGGTGTAATCTGTACAATACAATACAAAAAAACAAAAGAAAAAGATTATATACTACAACGCTATTTGTTCTGATGGTTTAGCCACTATCAAAATGAATCTATAAAAGACCATAGCATTTAAATATTGATTAGGCTATTAAAATCATCAAATTGGATGATGAGTTTTGAAAGGATAGAAAAATCACCTTCTACTTGTAGTTTGTGTTGCTCTAAAATACCAACCCTGCATGAAAGATTTCCTAAGAAATCAGTGTAAACTGGCCTCTTGGTTCGCTGCTGTGAGAAAGGTGAGAGAGCAGTTTATCTTTCTGTTTTGGCTTTCTTAGTGCGCAGCGTGTATTACGGTAAGGGGAGGCGGGATCTGACCTCCATGTGCGTCGCGTTTTGATTGACATGGCGGAGTCTCCCAGTACGCGTCGCGCCGCGCCAGCAGACAGGCAAGACCCGACCCTGGGAATAAAAAAACGCGCAGCTCCGTCTGTTTGAAGATTATTTTATTACAGCGAGGTGAGTTCTTTTACACTTCTTTCACAGTACCAACCGCCTCGGAACGAACGGTAATCGGGGGCCAGCGGAGTCGACGTTGAAAAAGTTTTAGAAGTGCGTGTCTGAGTGAGTTTGGAGAGCTGAGCGCTGACGCCGGCAGTCTGGGCCACTTGGCCAACGCAAAGGAAAAAGGAAAACGGCTTCGGTGCTGCGGAGGTGGGGAAGGTGGGGGGGGGGGAGAAATCGAAACTTTTGGGCAGATTTTCCCGTTCATTTTGTAACAACGAGGAAAAGACAAACAACGGGGATTATTGCGCTTCGGTCTTCGCACCAGTCGAGTGTACGCGTCGGGAGTGCGCGTTTGGAGCCTGCTCTTTTGTGGTCCCGATTTCTCAGCTTTCGCGAAAGAATGTGTTTTTGTCTCCGAGGACTTCAGATGGAGTGAGTGCGACACAGGAGAAAACCTTTTTTTTTTTATTTTTTATTTTTTATCTCTTTGGTTTATTTCTGACAAAACGGGCGCTGCGACTTGCGCGGTAGGAAATGCTCGGGTTTGCGTCGGTATCTGCTTAAAATCAGGAAATGAGCACTTTTATAGCAGGAAAAATAACTTGGAAATGGAAGATGCTGAGGCAGTCAGATTTTGACAGAGAGGTGTTGCGAAATCGTTGAATTATCACCTATAGGGGGGTTAAACTGCATCGGATCGCTGTTGAGAAACGTTGAAGGGGCTTGTGTGATAGCGACTTTCTGTAGGGTTTGTGTGCGGTTGCAGAATGCAGTTAAAAAAAAAAAAAAAAAAAAAAGGCTTTGGAGAGGAAAAAAAAAAAAAAAATCCCAACTCCAGCATATCCTAGCATTCCTTCCAGCCAGTCTGTCTGCCTCTCTCTCTCTCTCTCTCTCTCTCTCTCTCAGAAACGACTACGTGTCTGTTTGTGCAGGAACGACTAATCTTCCTCTCAGCCTCTCTTGATGCAGACGTGGAAATCAAACATTGGTCCTCCGGCTCGAAACGGTCGATGATCAGACCTCCACGTATACCTACGAGAGAAGCCGCGCCGTGTTAAAGCCGTGACAGGAGTAGAGGGGGGGGGGGGGGGCTGCCAAATTAATGATGCGTTGAGTTCTTTTTTTTTTTTTCCCTTTTCATTTAATAACAGGACAGAGTGGTTAATTGTCATGCTGTCATCATTAGCGGTGGAAGGGGATGGTGGGGGGGGGGTGTAATTGGCGCTATGATTGGAGAGTCGCATATCAGAAGAGGGGTAAAGGGGGGGGGGGCACTCTTCTCCTGCTGTGAGCTCTGGATCCACTGGGCACGTTGGAGAATTTAGGCTGGAGGTGGGTGAGGGGGGGTGGGGGTGAAACAAACAAAAAAATATAACACATCACATACACATGTACGCTTGCTTTCTCATGGAGAGAGCGAGAGAGTGAAGAAGGAGACGGAGAAATCCGATCCCAAATATATGACGTCACATGACATTCCTTTGGTGAAAGGCTGATGTGGCCATGCAGTTTTTTTTTTTTTTTTTTTTTTTCTGTGAAAAACTGATATCCGACTTTTTTTTTTTTTTTTTTTTTTTTTTTGGGGGGGGGGAGGATAGCAGGGATGAATGGGGTTGGCTTCCAGCTGAAAAGGTGTGTTTAGGTTTAGAGTGCAGAGGAATTCTCCCTGTGGTGCGTGAATGAGCAATTTATTTTGCTTCCACAAGTCACAGGCATCAGAAGGTTTTAGCGTCAAGAGGTTATGGCTATGGGCCGTCGGCACAGGGATGGACACAAATGGGTAAAGCTTTAATTAAGCTGCAGCCCTGTGACATAATTTATAAACCTTTTTTTTTTTTTTTTTAGAGAAAGCTCTTGAGTTAATAGTGCTGATTTCTTTTTCTTGACTCCTTCTGAAAAGTTCTCTCAAAATTTATTGTATCCAAATGCGACTCTCGCTCAAATTTCCAACAGTTACTGAACAGGTAAGATAGGAGTTCAGATTTGGGAAGGCCCATGCTCGACAGCCCCGGGATGTTTCTTTTTGTTTCTTCGGTTTCAGTCGAGATGGTTTATCATCTGCAGCTTGCCTTGAGTGTGTTACACATGAAGCAAATGCTGAAACCACTCGAGGATTTTGCCACTGATCAGCCACTGCTAAACAACTTTGGAAACCAAGGACCGGATGTGTAGAACTTGTGTGCTGGCGGTCTGAGTACCTGAAGTTACTCCAACCTCAAGTTCTACCTGAAGTTCTGAATCTGATTCCATATTTTCAAACAATTATTGTGTTTTATGTTGGTCAAACACGACATCCATATTCTTCTTAACACCAGCTGAATGAGGATTATCTCACTGTACGCTGTTCTGTGAGAGTTAAGCCACTTTGGCTTTAACATTATAGCCTTCTCGGTAAGAATGGAAACAAAGTACATAGGCTGGCACTTTGAAAAGTTATGAAAGCCCTCTTGTGTTGATCTTTTATTTACAGCAGATTCAATAAAATGCTTTCTTTCCTGTATTTTTAAATAATAGAGCTTTCTTTTTAAGTTTTAAGCTGAGAATGTCATGCCAGCGGATGTGCGACAGCGTAATGTAAGCAGGGATTTGCACTCAAACTGATGCAATTGCAAGCAAGTGTTGTGTTTATTTTTCTTCTGGTTGCAGTTTGGAACTTGTAAAAATGTCCCTTGTGTGTGTGTGTGTGTGTGTGTGTGTGTGTGTGTGTGTGTGTGTGTGTGTGTGTGTGTGTGTGTGTGTGTGTGTGTGTGTGTGTGTGTGTGTGTGTGTGTGTGTGTGATTACGTTTAAATTATGTAACCGAACAGAAAGAACAGTGCTTAGGCTGGAGTCAGGTTAAAGGAGGGTGGTCATTGTTGCTTTGGCCTTTCCATGTCTCTCACGTGAACAGGCCGAGAGGTTGAATAACACTTTATAAAAGTTAACGACCTGCGTTCTGTAACCATTGCAGCTTTGTCGTGCAGGTACAACCCACACACTGGTGTCACTCACTGTGATGGTGTGTCATTGCCCAACACATGGGGCGATTGGAGCTTTGCAGCCACTTTGTTTGATCCCATTTAATTGGGTTGTCGGTTTGTTTTATTCCAGTCAAGTGCCCAAGTGAGGGCAGAAATAATAAGTGTCAAGAAGTCAAAATATGTCCTGTCGGAGTCAATATATTGGTCCAATTGGCTCCTCAAGCAGGTGAAAAGAAACTTAAGACTGACAACACGCACAAAAAGAGATGTTTGCCTCTAATGTTCGGAGACTGGTTATTCTAAGCACAATGAGGAACTTAATCCCACGTTTCGTAAGGACTCGTGATTCCAAGAGTATCTGTCTCTGACCTCAGACATTAATCTGGGTTCTCTGCTTCCTACCTGCTTGTGGTTTGCTGCTGGACCCACAAAGGTTTCTGGTACTCCTGATCGAAATGGGGTCAGGGAACGGGCAGGACGGTGCTAGCCATTGTATGTGCATGCTCGTGTGTCCGACCGGTAACCTAGAACATGTTATCCGATGGGTAGTGTTACCGAGCAGGGCTTGCGTGTCGGGAACAGAAGCCGATGGAGCTATATAGAGTTACACAGACAAAACAGCGATGGCCTGGAAAGTGTGTCTGAGCATGTGAAAGAGCAGCGAACAAGGAGAGACTCATGACAAACCTTCTCGCTCGTTGTTTGCTGTAACATTGGTTTTCCAGGAGGCTGTGCTGTGGAGACTGTGTAGCTCGGTGCAGGTTACTGCAATTATGGAAGAAAAAAAAAAGGGAAGGCATTCATCAGGCGAAATTCACTTTGAGGGTGTGCCATTTGGGGAACAGAGAAGTGAATTGATTGACAGAAAACTAATCAGAAACAGGTTGAATAATAATTTTTTTAATTTTCAAATAAAAGTACCAAGTATGAACAGCTTCTCAAATGTTTGACGTTTCCGCTTTTCAGTTTGTTTTTGCTCAAATAATTTGAATATCTTTGGTTTTTGATGTCACATTGGGGCTGTATTTCTTTTCTTCTTTTTTTTTTAGACACTTTTTGGACCAAGTAATACATTTATTAAGATTAAATGATAATGAAAGTAATTGTTGGATGTAGCCCTGCTCACGGTAGGGCAGTGGCGATTTAGTTAATGAAATGGGTGCACGAGCCCTGAGAGTATTTGAAAGTACGAAAATGAAATACGCTAGACTTATTAGAATTCAAGCTTATTCACCATTTGTCGTATGCAGTTCTTGCCACGTCCACAGATAATCAGTCCTAATTGGTGTTTATGCATACTGATTATGGCCATTTAAAGTTCTGATCCGCTGCCCACGGTTGGAATATTTCCTCCTTGTAATTGGTGTGATTTTTGCTTTGTACAGTGCAGTACTGTGTCTGCAGTTTGTGTAAAGTCTGCTGTCACTCGGACCATCTGCTTCTGCGAATGCAACAGGTATGCTTCCCCGGAAAGATCGCCGCCTTCACTGTTACTGTAGCCGAGTTGCGGTTTGGTCCAGTGAACTAGTCGCTTCCTGCTTCCTTGCCTGCGATAAGAGTTTTTTTTCTTTTTTTCTTCTTACTGGTGGGTTGGATGTGATGAGGCGTTCCTCCACTGTGAGGTCGAGGGGTCGACACCTGGAGTGCAGGAGAAGCATCTCTGCAGTTTGTCTTCCTCTCGTGTCTCTGGTTTCACATCCTTATGATGGGTTCTCCCTGTGGTGAAGGGGGCCGGTATTGTTCACCTTGAAAACTGCCTCTTTATTGTGGATTGATGTGTCGCAGAAAAGCTCCAGAGGATACTCCAAGCTGAACCTATGCTCTGTTAGTCCACAATGAACAGGAGCGACTCCCTCTGACGTGCACAGAGTTGATTGTACAGAACTTTCCAGCCCTGACTCAAAAAGTGACTTCACATAAGTTTGCAGTAATGGTTTGCTAGGATGAGGTTCGATTGAAGTGCTTGTTAATGGTTAGTTTCATCAAGTGTATGCAGTCTCTTGTATTTGCAGTTACATTTAGTGGCAGAGGCAGAAAAAAAAAAAAGAACTTTGTCCTATTTAATGAGAGCAGCTGGTTATCTGCTGCTTGACGCTTTCAGTTTCCATTTCCCAGCTCTTTCCTCTGCTGGTTGTCTCTCTTGCATCCTCTCTCTCCCTCTGTTTCTCCGTCCCTTTTTGTCTCCCATATGAACGGTGGCTTTTTGTTGAAGTATCCCAGCATCTCATGTTTGCTTGGCACTGAGCTGTAATGTTTACCCTCCTCCTCTCTTTCTTTCTGCCTCCCTGCCTTCCTCCCTCCTTCCCTGCTTCTCTTGCTGTCCAGAGTCCCGTCTCCCCCTTTTTTTTTTTTTTTGTCTCCCCTGATAATTTCCTGCATTGTTGACAGTTGATTTAGAAGAAGATAAAAGAAGCCTTTCAACTTCTCTTCACCCCCTCTCTCCCTCCTCCCATCTCCTTTTCCATGGCCTTTTTCTTGCCTCCTCTCACAAAACATAATGTTTAATATCAAACTCAGTCATTGTGGTTTCTGGTTTTATGCAGTTCCGTCCAGAATAAGAGAAATGTGATACATCTGACTGATTATCTTCGGTAATACATCTCAAATTTCCCATGGACTGTCAGTGAAGGTCACTGAAGTTGTTTTGCTTCCAAAATAGTAACTGTGTCGAAGGCATAATTCAATTTCAAGTTAATAGCCGTAAAACATGTAATTCAATAAGTAGTAATTTAAAGTAGGGCTGCAACTTCATCATTGATTGATGACAGGGAATCGTTTCAGTCCTTAAAAAAGAAAAAAAAATAGACAGCTTTTCAAAGCCCAAGGTGAAGTCTTCAAATGTCTTGTTTTGTGTGACTAACAAAACAAAACCTAAAAATGTCAGCACTAATTTATAGATACTTTTACTCAACCTTGTATGTCATTTTCTCCCACATTTTGAAAGTAAAACATGGAGTGCAACATTATGGATTTATTAAGCCACATTGAAACTTATTGAACTTATGTAGCACATTTAATATACAATGGCAATTCAAAAATTGAGTTGTTTTTTTTTTAAATATGAAAAAGGAAATGTCAGCCTGAAACTAAATTAATTAATTGCTTCATAGAAATCTTCTTAGCAGTGACTTTAATCATCCGTTAAGAAACAAATTAAGATTAGCTTATTCTAGGTTCTTAATTGGCCATTTTATTTCTTTTCTTTGTCACATATGGCATTCAATTTAAGTAACTCTGGGTGCTAGACTGCTGGTTCTACAAAAACAGCAATTTAAAGATGTCTCCTTGGGCTTGAAAATATCACCTTTGAAAACTATGATGGACCGTTTTGATATTTTATACACGAATTGACGAAGAAAGAGAATAGTCGATATTTAACGGAATGAAAATAATCACTCGTAGCAGCTGACAAAGTGTGGTCTACTCTGAGGGGATACAGTAGATATTTGTGCACATGCCAACACAATTTAAGTGGCTTATTTGCATTTCAGTACACAGCTTTTCTGGCACATGGTGCAACCCATGACGTCACCAAAAAAAAACTTTCACTCCTCTCGATGGCGGTTTGAGTCACTGCTTTTCAGTTGGTGTCATTTAAACGGTCCCGCGCGAGCAGCGGACGCGGCTGTGGAAGAAACGTGTGGCGATTGGAAGAGGCAGACGGGACAGTGGAGATGATGGGAATTTAGGAAAGGAGATCAAATGTTTGGAATCAGGCTGTCAAGTTTCTCATCAGTTGGGAAAGTTTTGCGGCTGGCAGTGTGGGTAAAAGCCGGAGGGATTCGGACGAGGCGTGTCGTTCTGCCCTGCTTGTGCTCTTGTACAGTATCGTCCATAGAAATGGCTTGTTGAGGAGCTGCCCCCCCCCCCCCTCTCTCTCTCTCTCTGTGTGTGTGTGCTCGTGTGCATGTACTTGGTCAGCTGGCCGAAAGGATTAAGCGTGCACCTGTACACACACACACACACACACACACACACACACACACACACACACACACACACACACACACACACACACACACACACACACACAGACAGCACCGAGTTAACACACATGCATGAAACATAGACACACACAGAGCTAACTTTACGTGCCTGTATTAGCATGCCAGGCGTGTTGGTGTTGCTAGTTGGCAGGCCCATGGAAAGTTCCACCAGTTGTTAATGGCTGTTTTTATGCCTGGCTGTGAGCATTTTGAGTGTCTATCTCAAGTGTCTTGTGTGTTTGTGTGTGTGTGTGTGTGTGTGTTCGCGCCTGAGTGGGGGAACTGAATCTGTAACTGGTTACATTTCGGATTATTTTATGATATTGAAACTGCGTGTGTGACTATCTGCGTGTTTGTGTGTGACAGTGCAGTCACATGGTGGCGGTTACGCACGGCCAGAGCTGAGTGCTCTGCTGAAGGAGGAAGTAGGTGCTTTTTAATGCGAACCCACATTTTTTTTAATTTTTTAATTTTTTTTTATTGCTTTCCCTTGTTAAACCCCTCCTCCCTCCCTCCATCCTCTTCCTCCTCCTCCTCAGTCACCCCCTCCAGGGCCTGCAGACACACTTTGACCCCTCCCCTCTGCTTCCCCCACCGGTTCCAACTCCACATACCTGTCATTTCTCCTTCCTCTTATTTTGCCACTCGAAGCCCATTTCCAAGCAAATGATGAATGCTGGGAAAAATACAAATACAAAAGCAATTTTAGGTTTTTAGTTTTTGAAAAGTTTGTAAATTCCAATTCAAAACCAGGAAGAAAATCAGATGATTTTGTTATGTCATTGAGTGTAAAAGGGTGTTTCGGTCATTAATGTTACATAAAACGTTATGTAGAGAAATTCCTCGAGTGCTTGACTGTGATGTCAATCAAGTCACGTCAAATGGATTTAACTTTTGAGAGAGTTTCAAAATGCCCTTTTTTTTTTGTTGTTGTTGGTTTTTTTTGTTTGCAAATTTCATTTTCAGATTTATCTGAGCTTGATGTCGGACATGGCCTTAGTCCTCTAAGGTCCTTCACTTCTCCTCTCCTTGCCCTCGAGCCGGACTCCCCACAAATCACTAAAATATCCCAAGCTCACACACACGCACATGCACACACACACACACACACACACACACACACACACACACACACACACACACACACACACACACACACACACACACACACACACAACCGCACATGCACACACCCCTGAACTAGTGTGTGAAATCCTGAGGCTGATTGAGGAGGAGGAATGTGACCTTCTGACCCCGTGCTGTGGGAGGGTGTGTGTGAGAGATGTTAGGGAGCAAGTGATTGTATGTACACTTTCCACTGGGTTTCTATTCCCAGAAGTGTCTTCTCTCATTTTTCAGCCCAATTCGGTTTTCTTCTAATCGATTAAACACTGATGCTTTAACTCCAGACACACACGCACGCACACACACGCACACACACACACACACACACACACACACACACACACACACACACACACACACACACACACACACACACACACACACACACACACACACACATCTCAGACTCAGTTCTTGTCTTGTCTGTGACGGAGGAGACAGGTTTCTCATGTAGGTGTGACTAAATAGTCCTTCTCTCTCAGCACACATACATACGCACGCACACACACACACACACACACACACACACACACACACACACACACACACACACACACACACACACACACACACACCACCCACTAAGCAAGCTTTTTCATGGCCCATAAAACTGATGATCTGAATGTCTCTTGGTGGTTTGTCTGCGTCTACGTGCTCGTCCATGCGAAAATGGGAGTTCAGGCATTCATGTGTGTCTTGTGTGTGTGTGTGCGCGTGCGTGTGTGTGTGTGCTAGGGAGGAGGAGGGGGGGCAGACTTCACTTCTTGACTTGGCATAGCTGTCTTAATTAAGACTCATGGCATCCAGCCCCGATGGAGCTCAGCATTAGTGGCAGAGACATGCTGTGTGTGCATGCCTGGACGGCAGCAGGTCCACTGGCAGTGAATGTGGGCTTATTGTCTGGACTCTGTGGTTGTCCTCCTTCACTCCTCTTTACTGGCCCCCTGTAATGTAGAGCTGATTGCAATGATTGTAGGTCATTGCATTGAAATACATGGCACTGCCAAGGTCTTTAACCCAGAGATGGTCGGTCCTCATAGTGCCGGTAAAACAACAAAGTTTTTTTTTTAAATTATAAATATCTTGCTACACACTTGTTTTCATATGACGTAGACGACTGTGTGTCAGGTATGTAACTCCAAACACTACATAAACTGTGATTCTTGAAATATTTTATTTGATATGAATTGGACAGTTTAATACCGCAATCTTTCCTAAATGCTTGTAATGTAACCGTGAAATGCAGACCTAAGCAGTAATTATCCAATTGAAGCTTTTATGATTCGTAATGGGCATTTTATTCACAGACAAACAAAGTGAGAGAGGGACCCGTTCCTACTATACACTCAGGCCCAACAGATGCCATCAAACTTCAAAATCCTTCGCCTTTAACAAATGTGATGGGAAGCTAGCTATCATCTTTGAGATGAGCTCTGCACATCTACCATCAAACTTACTTCATCTGGTGACAGAGCTGGCCATTGATTGTTGATCTGTAGATGGACCGTCTGCTCAGTATTTTCTCTCAAATGAGAGAAAAATGCATAGCTGTGGTAGATTTAGGGTTTTGCTGGCTTAACCTGGCAGTTTTTGCACCTCTTTTCCGTTTATTTGTTCTGAAGGAGTTCCACACAGAACTTCTTGAGGGCCGTAGCCTAAATGTTAGGCTTGTACCGTAACATTTAATCTCAGTGCTACAGACGTTTTACCGGCGCCTCTTCTTTATTTTCTTCTTTTTGTTGTTTAATTGTGATTGGTAATCAGCTGAGATAAATTGCTGCTACCAGGCACAGGTATAAACAAGGGAAAATATATATTTTTAAGACGAGATGGTAGCCGTAGAAACTATTTGATATTTATTGCGATTTAAGGACTATTTAAAAAAATTTAAAAATCATGACTAATCCCTAGTTATAATATTCATAGTAATTATTGTGTGCCGGGGGATCACTGGCACAGTATATTCTAGCACTGCAAATAAGTTTGATTATTGATTAATTTTCATTAACATAATTGTGCCTTGTTTGGTCAGGTCAACAGTGCAAAACCCTTAAATGTTAAATTTACTGTCATGTAAGACCAGAACATTTATTAAAAAAAAAACAAAGAAAGAAATTTGCAGCGCTTCAGAATACTTTCAGGAACTTAATGTTGACTTTAAATGAAACTTAGAACTTGTGGTAAGATCAGTCAAAATGTGTGCTGCAGTTCTGGCAACCAAATGAACAAAAAGCTTTTTTCATGTGCGGATTTTCATGTCATGGTAATTCCCACAACAAGTGACTTTACAGAAATATTTTCTTCATAACAGTCACATTGGCCATAACCTTCTCATTTCCATCTCTTTTTGATTGCCTTTTGGGACACGCATACACAGCCTTATGTACGCTCATGCACACAGTACATTGTGTCCCGTGTCCCGAGTCTCATTCTGTGGTCGTTTGGGTTTTTGGGTTTGACTCCTGCAACCCATTAGTTTCTATGTTTATTGTGGATTGTACAGTTAAAGACACACAATGTTTTACTTTTTTAACTCTGTATAACCACAACTCAAATTATACTCCAAGTGTATGGAATATGGATGTCAAATTGTTCTTCGTGAAGCCCTCTCCACTGAGTGATCTTCAGTCCTGTGGTGTTTTTTTGGTGTGAAGTGCGGGCTCAGCTGTAGGTTTACTGGCTTGAGTGCAAGACTGAAAGTATTGTCTGCCATCTGCCAGGCTGTACAATGTATTATGTGTACGTGTGTTTATGTATGTGTGCCCATGCTTGTTTTTGTGTATTGGAGTTCAAGCATGCCTGTGCGCCCAGTTGGTGTATATTTATGTGTGTGGGCATGTGTGTGTCTTCGCCTGTCTGTGTGTCGATGTGTGCAGTGAGGAGGAAGTGGCTGTGTTTGTTTAAACTAAGCACGCTCAGCCATGTGGGACAATTTAGCGGGAATAAGAGCCCTACACCACCCCCGCCCCCCTGCCCCCCCATCCCCATCCCCTCACCATTCCCCATGCCTGCACCGCTCTTCCTCCCCCACCCTACCCCGAAACCTTCTGAATGGGCAGCTGTCTTTTGATGGCTGAGCGGTTGTTTGGGAAGTAGGGTCAGTAGTGGAGGGGGGGGGGGAGAGGGGAGGAAGGAAGGAGGGCAGGGGGAGTGCTGAGATAGGTTAAAGCTGGAAGTGGGACGCAGGAGGAGTAGAGGACGAGGAGGAAGGGAGTGTGAGCGCCGGTGCATAGAAAATCAAAGTGTAACTAATGTTCATTGGCCACTAGCCCTTTCTTGCGAGAAGCATGCAACCATGAAAGTCGTACACAACACACATGCATGCTTTCCTTATCTGAGCCGCCACTTGAAAAGCATCCAGCTCTCCAGGCAAAGCATCATATTTACGCCAAAGGGCTGCATTACATGGAACCAAGTGCATTACACAGCAATAAAGTGAAAGATTGAGATGAGGTGGTGGTTGAGGACATACGGAGGAGAGAGAATGTGGAGCTAATGCAGCGCTGGTGCCGTATAGTGATGCAAATGAATTTCTGATGCATTTTTAGCATCCGCTGGAAGC